>NW_007577933.1:504011-641066 GCF_000690725.1 Stegastes partitus
AAAAAAACTTGAAAGAAATCTCGAAAATATTTGCACGTCCGTACCGCACTATTTAATTTGCGAAATATCAGCTTTATTGTGAACACGTTTACCGGACGGTGTACGGCGTTGTGTTCGGCTTTACGGCAGGTCGGCGCAGCTGCTTTCTTTGCAAAGGAATGTCGCTGCTATATCTGTGTGGAGATGGAGGTCTGACAGATGTTTTGAGGAGAAGATGTCAGGACTGCTGCTTCTTATCTCACTAAATAACCGTGAGTATTTTCAGCGGACGGCACCATGAAGAAGTCATCCAGACGAGCGGCGTGTAACGTCTCTAAGAGCAGAGGAGGGACGCTAAGCTAATATCGTCTGGATAGCTAGCTAAAGCAGAGCCAGAGGATAGCGTTACCTTTTAGCTAGGGTGACGTTAGGTAACAAACCAGGCTGCCTCATCACCATTTGAAGCCTGTCGACCTTCACACACCCTTTATATTATTTGGCTTTCGTATTTTTAATGGCTTTAACTCAAATATTCGATAAAACCCTCTGTAAACCGAGCGAACAGCATGGAAAGCTAATGCTAGCTGGCTGATGGTAAAGAGGGAATTCACCCCAAAACCATTCATTTACTGTGTTATTAATGCAGTACTGATCAAATCGGTTTTGAATTTGAGGTATTCTCTGCTTAAGATTAACAGACACGCACACTGCAGTGATAATGTCAACTGGAAACAAACCCCGAAGCTGATCCTGATTGTGAATAATGTAATGCCTCCGGGACACTGACAGCTCCATTAGGGTTTTACAGGGACGTGGTCGTGGTCATGCGCTGGTACACAACTGGAAACTTTTCTTTTATGTATCACTTATCTGCCTCTATTATTTGACTTATAAATCTATGAGCCAGTTATTTATTCTTTGTCAGTACCTGCTGCATAAAGAGTCACCTGATCACATCATCATTAGATGCTTGCGCCCCTCATGTGTTCCTATTACATATGAGTCAGAGCTAAGCATCTGACATTAAAAAAAAATAAAAAATTAGAGAATGCTGTACCCATCTATATGAAAACAACATTATCTATATGTCTCCATGTGTTAATAACTTGCCAACATTTCACAGGTTTACATGACAGTGTTGGTTTAAAAACAAATGGTGTTCTCAAATTAGGAATCATTTTAAGTATACAACAGAAGTGAGTGCACTGTTGTGCACTATATCTTAAATGTCAAAAGATTCAAACGGGTATAAGCTCTCAATAACTGCAATATTTCCAAGTTGCTAAGTAGTGTTCTTCCTCTTATCATCAAGCAAATACAAATACCGGTACTTTACAAAGATTACATTAAAAACACAGGCCCCAAAGTAGAAGTTCAATGCAAAAAAGTGAATATACTTGTGATTACTGACATGATAGAGAACTTGTGATCACTGAGACAAAATTGAGTACAACTGGGATTTTCAGTCAGCCTAACTGCACTAACATGGTTAAATAATGACCCGCATAAACCAGAACTTGATCACTTTTAGACCTATGGGCTGTGTCTATATACATGCCAGCATCATGGCTGCACATTTTCCTGAGAAAATTAAAAAAAAAAAAAAAAGGAAGATCAGTGACTGACTAAAAGTCAGTTAAAACGCAGTTGTAGCAGTGATCAGGAGGAACCGAAAGAGCCATAGTCCAACCATGGGCAATGCACTTCTGATTCAAAAACAGATACACAAGTGCTGCAGACTTTACACATGGGTTGTCAGTGGAAATCAGTTGACACATTTCTGTTTACCTTAAGTGATACTGCATAGCTGTGAACTCATTTCTGTTACATACTTTATATAATAACTCTGTTTTTAAGTGAAATGCCATAAACTGCACTAAATGACTAGACTGCTACATAATTCACCTGTTGGCACAGTTCCCTGTAAGAATATGGGTAGTATTTTTGTTTCCTTTTTCCCTTTTCAGTGTTTCTGTCCCAAACACAGTATCATATAACTAATTTCAACTAATTTCTTGTAGCATATAGAGATGCAACACATCGCCTACAATACTTTGAACACATAAAACATTGAAACGCACTGTTTTGTGTTACAACTTTAAATGCAGTGCAGGACTTGTTTTCATTATCAATTAAGATGCAGATTATGGTTTCTGTGATCAAAAAATATCATGTCCATAAATGTTCTCAGTGCCAAAGGAGACCATATCCAGTCTCAAATCAATCAGTCAACCCAGGGATCCAAATTCCAAAGACATTCACCGAAATATCAAAGAAGATGGAAACTCTGAGTGAATCTATGCAAAAATAAAAAAATAAATACTTCATGGATTATTTAATCACTAGATTTGTTGCTGATTGATATCTGTCAAATAATCAACTAATCATTTGCCACTTTAATTATATTAAGCTGTAATGACAACCAATATAGTGTCGTAAAAATGTGTCTTTTCTGGCTACTATCACTTTTGGGTCAGAAAAACAGAAGGTTTAGGAAACAGGATAAAAATGGTGTGCTGCAGATGGTATATCGTTTCACCCTGAGGGTTTAAAGAGTCTTTGATACTTCTGCAAATAATTTGTTTTAAATTATCATCAGGTATTCCCCTCTGTCCTAATGGACTTGGTAACAGTTGTCTGTGCTTCTTGATATTTATTAAGTGAAGTTATTTGATGTTTGAGGTTATTTCCTTTAAAGACTGGGTTGCACTCTTCCAGTGCATCTTGTAACGACAGCATGAGATGTATGAGATTATGTATGTGAAAAACCTGTTATGCCTGTTATTTTTTACTGAACCTACACCTAAAAATGACATTACTTTTAAAACCCAACTGCTCTCTGATTTATTTATTCATTTATTTTATGTTTTTGTTTACAGATGCTGCTCAAAACAACATGGTAGTTACCTCCACCTCTGACAGGCAAGGAAGAACATCTAGTCAGATTTAAGGGGAGCTAAATTAAGAGTCAATATCAAGTCATTTGTCATCATATTTTCTCCTAAGCATGGACCCTTAACTTTCTCAACCATCAGACTACACTGTTACACTTTTCCTTAAGTTATCGTGTTAGGAATCATCGGGCGGATTTTCACTCTGTTACCACGTGTCCCTGTAAGAGCTCTTGAAGCCTCATCACCATGTTTTCAGCGCTGAAGAAACTGGTGGGATCTGAGCCAGGACAGCTCAGGGACAAGAACATTCCCGCTGGCCTGCAGTCGATGAACCAAAGTTTGCAGAGACGCTTTGCCAAAGGGGTCCAGTATAACAGTAAGTAATCTAGCCAATCAAGTGAGCCGTCGTCTGCAGTCACATATGCCTGTCTCATTTGAACATGTCAAATGTTGCTGCTTCTGTTTTTTGATGACCTGAATTTCTTGCTCACTCAAGTGAAAATAGTCATCCGAGGCGACAGGAACACTGGAAAGAGTACTTTATGGCATCGACTGCAGGGCAAGAAGTTTGTGGAGGAGTACATACCCACTCAGGAGATCCAGGCCACAAGCATCCATTGGAATTACAAAAGTAAGCCATGTCACCTCTGACCATTACAACTCATTTCATCTCCTGTTTCTGTTTTGGTGAATATTTGACATCTGCTGTTTGTGCCTCATGATTTATTTCAGTGGCTCCATATCAAGGTAAAAGAAAAAAAAAAACTGTTAGATTTAGCTGCAGCTAACTGATTTTTAGAGTAGGTGTCCAGTATTTGTGTGAGTAGCTTCATACTTAGCAAAGCTTTTTCTACCTCTCCTCCTAAGGCTGCACGATATTGGAAAAAACTGACATTGCTATATTTTGTTTTTCTACTTTATATATATATATATATATTGTGATGTTAAAAAACAGGTTAGTAAGTGTGTCATGTTAGGTAAGCATGTGTATAACCTACTAAATGCATGATGCAGTCTGTGATCAAAGCACTGTTGTCTGATCCACATGTTCAGGACAGCACACATTATGTGTTGTTATACAGACTTGATGTCTCTCATCGAGGCCCCAAGTTGCCAGTACTTCGTTTGGAAACAGTTGCTTTGCAGTTGTTAGTCCTTATTAATAAAGTAGCAGTAAGACTTATGTAGGACTTTGTTGTCCAGCCAGACCACAAGTCTGTTGTAGCTGCATAATATTCCACATCTCTGTAATGACTTGAGTGTGTGATGGTATTACATACCATTTGTCAAGTGACCAAATCATTTTTTGAAAACCCTCTGTTGTAACTGTGTTGATTAATATCATGTCTTTGGTGAGGTGAAAGCTATCACGTCTATGATTTGTCTCAGCTGTTTGGAACCTTTCCTGTATGCTGTAACACTTGCAAAGGCTTCTGAAATAGTTTTTTGCTCTGTATACTATTCAGATCTGTGTTTGCAATAGTCATACAGATGTTGCTGAATTAATGGTCAAAGAAATTATTCATGTAATCAGAACAATCGCAAGACACTGCAGACACAGTACCTGTTTTTGATCGATATCAGCCTTTCTGTCACCGATATGTTTTTCAACTGATGTTGCGTTTCTTAATGCAGCCGTTTCTCTCCTGCTCCTTGCTCATTTTGTTGTGGACATGCAAAGCCTGCATTTAACTCAATATTGTATAATTAAAATTGTTTTATTTTTTTAAATTCATTGTATCCAGGAACTTTTAAATCAGAGTAAATGATGTTCTATCAGACAGGCTTCTCCTTTAGATTAGTCATGGAAAATGAGAACCATGGAAGTTTGTGTTTTGTTTTAAGTAGCAAAAAAAAGTTAGAACATTATGTGTATAAGTTAATTAGCCTTACTTCACATTACACCACCTGAAATGTGACTATTGGGCACGCCCGCATCATGATGTCAGTCCGGAAATGATATATCGTGCAGCCCTAAATATCACATGGTGTTTTAGTTACTAGATCCATATTAGTCATTTAACAGCCTGTACATTTGAATTCCTCTCCTCTGTGTCCCAAAAGCATGAATAATGAATCCACCCTCTGTGTTTGTCTTAGCTACTGATGATGTGGTGAAGGTAGAGGTGTGGGATGTGGTGGACAAAGGTGAGTATTTGCACACATGCCAGTCAAAAACTTTCTACTGAGGCTGACATTGCTATGAGACATTTTTCCTGTCTTCCTACTGCAGTATCTTAAGATATCAAATAGGCGCTTGTTCGGTTCCTTGTTTGTTTTTCTGTCCTCAGTGTTGATGTTGTCTTTTTTGCACCTCTCTTACACTCATCTCAGGCCAAAAATATCCTCTTCCTGAAGGTGTAGGTGAGCGCTACTATAGTGTGTAGAAACTTAACTCGCCTGTTTGCTGTGGATTTGCCCCGCCTCCTTCCACTCCTATATGAATGTCAATATTCTCAGGGTTGCTGTGTGGCTACATCTCAAAGTTTGGCTGTTTTTCTGCCTGATCATCTGCACTGTGTGAGCTGTGACTTAATGCCAGCAGTGTGTACTTAAAGGGCAGTGTTTGTTAAAGTAGGCTGCAAGATGCTTTTCCATAAGAAAAGCAGTTGTGCTGCTCTGCTTGCTTTACTCATCATAAACTAACGTAAAGCAATAAACTAAGCTGTAGACTGTGATGTTACTTCACTTTTCAGCTCCCCTAAACTTGTGATTTTTTTTTTACTCTTTCAGGCAAAGGCAAAAGACGTGGAGACAATTTGAAACTGGAAAATGAGCCCCAAGAGGTAATTATCACATGACTGTCATGTGTTCAGGAAAAAAAAAAAAAAAAGCTTTGCTCGAGTATGTGGGTCAGTGATTAAACTGGCCAAAGAGGTTGTATAGGAATGAATAATGAAATGTTTAAGTTCTGCAAAGTATTGTCGTACTTTTGTCTGTGGCTTAATAAGAATGTTTGTGTGTTGTAGTCAGATGAGGTTGCCCTGGATGCAGAATTCTTGGATGTGTACAAGAACTGCAATGGAGTCATCATGATGTTTGACATTACTAAGCAGTGGTAAGAGTCGTCTGTCTGTGTTGTTGTCCTCGCACTGGCTCATCAGTGAAGTCTAATGCTACAATATGCATGGGCAGATTAGATTTCAGTCTGTCTGCGTGTGGCTGTAAAGCTAAAAGCTTCCATTGGTGGATTTTGTTCGGCTTCAAAGACAAAATTCTTCAAATACATTCTAGTCATGTCATTTTGGACACCCTGAGGGAAAATATAGTGACATTTATTTTAATATTACAGGGCTTTCTGCAGGGACATGGAGCATCCCCCCTTTATTTTAATGAGTTTGGCTACCGGTTTATAAATATATAGTGAAATAATGTCAAGGAGATCTAGGATTCATGTGTGTTAAAGCTCACGCAGTCTGTAAGTAGCCACACCTGCTTCTGTTTGATCAGAATTGTTTGACCTTTTTTGAAAAATGTATTAATTAACACCTCTTCTGTCAAGATAGATCAGATAGAACTTTATTGATCCCTTTGGTAGGGTACCTCAGGGAAATTGTTGTTGTTTAGTCAAGTCATGTCACAATGATGGTTAGTGTGTTGTTTGGCTCAAAACAATAATGCACTTATTTATTGAAAATAAACATCATCAAATTATTTGTAAAATTAACTGATGCCAAAACACTGAACTTGATTCAAATCACATCTTGATTCAAATGTGAATCTGTTGAATCAATTCAACTTCTACTCTTCTTCTGCTGTTAAAAGTGAAGTGAAAACAAAGATAATTTATTCATTTGTTCATTCATTTATTCATTCATTAAGCCCATCATCGCCTCTCTGGTAACTGCAGCTCTCTCACTAGACTTTTAATGTTTACTGCCCAATCGTCTAGTTGCTGCCACTGGTGTTTTCTGGAGAAGCCCATTTAATGAGGATGTACTCTTTTCTGTGCAATCAATTCAACTCCTAATGTGTTGTTGTATTTATCAAACTCTGAAAATGACTCAGCAGGACACAACCTCTTAGCTGTAATGAGCATATGGGGATAGGACTGATACAGACAGATGAGCACATTTCTCTATTATTGTGCTCGCATTGTTTTAAAGTTGAGGCTAGTCATCAAAGTGCACCTTTTTAATCTGAACATTTACTTAGTATAAAAACATTATGATAAAGTGACTACCTGGACTTAAATGTGTAGCTGGCTGTGATGCTGACAGCTGGTGCTTATGGAAAGCATCTTAATCACATGAAACATGATGCACCTATCTGCTTGTTAAGACCTTCTGATAATACTGCTTCTGGGTCCCGGCCTCTGCCACGTCGGCTGAGGCTCTCGCCTTTTCCACTTGCTGCAGCGCTCTGTCTCTGGTTGTTTGAGCAGATTTGACAATCACGATGAACCTTCATGGACAACTATTCCACCCTCACCCTAATACTTCTAAAAGGCAATGCCAGTGTTGTATTTATATAAGCCTAGCTATATTTTGCGTGGCAGGTCATTATGTTAACTAGCCTGACTTCACTAGCACAACACAAACTTGGATCTACATATTTAGTTTTTCACCTTAGTTCATTTCCAAAGTTATGAAAGTCCTGTACATTTTATTTTTTATTTTTTAAAGAAATACTTCAGCCAGAACAGGACCTATCATCTTTACATGCCAGCTAGCCAGCTAGCTCACTGCTAATTTCCAACTCACCTCAACCTCATAAATTGTCTTTTTCATTAAGGCCTGGACTCTACTCTTGGTTATACCACCTGGGAGAATAGTTACATGTCACGCTATAGGAGCTGAAAGAATAAAGGCCCCTTTTCGGTGGTGTCTCACTGTCTGTTTGCCTTTGGGATCTGAAGGAGCATTTGGACCCAGAAATGGCATTATGTGAGTGTCAACAAGCAGATAGGTAGTGTGACCTTCCTTTGAATTAATATTAGCGGTGTCACTCTTGCTTGCAATAGCACGATATGAACAATATTAAAGCCGCAAGTGGCATTGGTCAGGTCCTCGCTTCTCGCGGGAGTGCGACTGAGACAGTCGGTTTACATATGTATTTAACACACTGCGGCTGTGACTCGGAGCACCTGTGTGAAGTTTCAGGCCGATCGGAGCACATACAGCCCAGTTACACAGCACGTCCCATTGTATGGCGTTTTGGCAAAATTGTATGGGCCACCATTTTGACGCCGTCAGACTTTTGCGGAGCGTTTTAATAACTTTTAATCACCACATCGTGTATTTTGTGCTGGCCAAATTTCAGGTGTGTACGACTTACCCCCTAGGAGGAGATAGATTTTGAAAATGGCCAAAAATGAGCGAAAATCGTAACATTCTGACCGTTTTTTTCAAAATGGCGGACTTCCTGTTGGGTTTAGGGCTTGGTGCGGATAATTTTTTGTGCCTCCCAAACTGCTACACATCCCCACCGAATCTTGTAGGTGTAGATGAAACGGCCTTCTGACGGGACTCGTTGAATCCCGGAAAAACCAAAAAAAAATGGCCAAAATGGCCATTGATCAATATTGCACGGGCCGCCATTTCTAAACTCAGACTTTTGCGGAGCATTTTGATATCTTTTAATCACCACATTGTGTAGTTTGTGCTGGCCAAATTTGAAATGTGTACGACTTACCCCCTAGGAGGAGCTAAATTTTGAAATCGGCCATAAATGGCCGATTTTCAACGGTAAGCTGCCATTTTTTTCAAAATGGCCGACCTCCTGTTGAGTTTCCGGTATGTGTTCTTGAGGTTTTTTTGTGCATCTCGAGTTGTGTACGTGTGTGCCAAATTTCGTGGCTGTACGTGAAAGTGTGTTCAGGGGCCTTTTTTTTGTAATTTTGTAGGGGGCGCTGTTGAGCCATTTTGCTATTGAGGTGCATATTTCCCCCTAATTCTAAAAATTTTTTGCCGGGTCTGATTTCTGTGGTGAGTTTGGTGCGTGTGTGAGTACGTTGAGTACCTCAAAAACGCATTTCTTTGTGACGAATAATAATAAACCCTAGCAGTTCCAATAGGGTCTTCGCACCCTCTTTGAGTGCTCAGACCCTAATTATTCTGCCAGTAGTCCCTATTAATGCACCATTTTCTCCTGTTTGAGCAGGATTTGCCAAAAACTGCAGTGTTCCACTTTTGTACTAAGTTCTTTCCAGTTTTCAAGTTTTATCTTTCATAATAATAATAATGTCAATAATAATCTGAAGTTACAGACTGCTTTTCAAAGTCAAAGTTCCAAAGCATGTCACAATGACAGCAAAATAATACAGTCAAGTCATAAAATCATCAGGATTTAAAACAGGACAGACAAACACAATTCAGTGCATAGAAACAATACAGATTAATATAATTTTCAAAAGAACTGATAAAGTTCAAAGAAATAAAACTTAAGTAAAATCAGGAAAGGCTCTCCAATAAAAGTGTGTTTTAAGAAGAGACTTAAAAGAGGTCACTGACTCAGCCAGCTTTTTTTTTTTCTTTAGGCAGATAGTTGATCTCTGGGCCTCGAACTGGAAACTCTCCGTCTCCTTTAGTTTTCTGTGCCTTTTAAAGTGAAGATTGATTGTATCGTAGCAACAATGAGTGCCACTGACAGTAGAGGAAGGTTAAATTATTGGAAAACAGCCTAAAGAGTGGCTCTAATAAACTGTCACACTCTACAATGTTAGTTTCAGTCAAGTCACAGAGTGCAGTGACTGCCAAGTGAATCGTAGTGTTTCGATGTAAATAGAAGCAGCATATGAGAGTAGATGCACGTCATCATCCACCCTTGTAGATTTTTTCACATTTTTAAACATGTACTCAAAAGTGTTTTTACATTTTGATTCTGTCAATTGCAGGACATTTAACTACATCCTGAGGGAACTGCCCAAAGTACCCACCCACGTACCAGTGTGTGTGTTGGGAAACCACAGGGACATGGGCGAGCATCGCGTCATCCTTCCTGATGATATCAGAGACCTGATTGCTGGGCTGAACAGGTAGATATCAGCTAAAGAACCACTTTGGACTTTGAATTTTAAAATGGTCATGTCAATAAACATTAAAGTTGCATAGCTACCTTTCAGTCATACATGACAATTCCACCACATCCTCCTAATTTTTCCTCTAGGCTGCATCAGCTAATGACAAAACTGTATTGCACCATATGTTATGTGCAGAAATAAATATCTGGTAAGTGTGAGAAATGAAAAAGTAGCATAAATAAGGAGGAAGTGAACAGAAAAAGGAACAAAATAAGTGAGACTCACTGTGAGCAAGTTAAGTGATGGTGAAGAAGAGGAAACACTTTTATTCAAAACTAGCACAAAAAAAGAGATTGAGGACGGTCACACTCCTTGTGATCTTTGTTGAGGTGCTCAATAACTTACTTCTATAAATTACTTCAGTGAAATTACTGGATTTGTCCTCTTCATGTTGGGTCTTTCTGATCTACATTTTTTGTAAAAAAAAATGAATAAATAAAAAATGTACCTCAAACTGATATAAGGCCTGAAGTCCTTGCTCCTTGAAAAATGACCACTCCAGGAGTCTTGTCCCTCTAAATCCTACCAGTTTCTGGGTGTGTGTTTTTTTTTTTTTTTTTTAATTCCTATCACATTTTTAGTCAGTGTGGGATCAGTTTTTCAGTGCAATATAGAGTCCTGCGCCTCGTATTTAACCTGGTAGGCTCTGTGTAAAACGTAGGTGTTAATATTTTAATGATTTACTGCCCACAAGCTCAGCTCTAATCAACCTAAGTGTCCGCACAAACAGACAGCAGGTTTTTAACAAAAAACCCCCACTCTACACTACCTATCTCGCACCAACCAGCAGACAGACAGAACTAACGACAAGCTGGTGGACACAGAATATATGCGGTACATATTGACATGCGGTAACTTTTATTCAGTATGTACTTGGAGCTTGAGTTAACTACTAACACTTGTCTTTTACAGACCAATGGGATCATCTTACATCCACTATGCTGAGTCCTCTATGAAGAATGGGTTTGGCTTGAAATATCTGCACAGGTTTTTCAACATCCCCTTCCTTCAGCTACAGGTTACTTTTTATTGTCATTTGTATCATTATTATATATTTTTTTAAATTTCTGTTTTAAGTTTTCCCCACTATGCTGTTTTACGTACATAATCGCTATTCAATTATCAGTGTGTATTTATTTAAATCACACAATGAGTGCCTGTATTATTTCTGCTTGTGCCCAGTTTTTTTTCTGTCAGCTGTGTATCTGTGTTTGCACAGAGAGAGACTCTCCTGAGGCAGCTGGAGACCAACCAGCTGGACATGGATGCCACCCTGGAGGAGCTGTCTGTCCAGCAGGAGACTGAAGATCAGAACTATGAAATGTACTTTCTGCTTTTATTTCTTCTCTCTGTGTGCATGCTGTGGTACAGGGCCTCTAAAGAGACACCCATGAAAGATTTCTCTTACACGTTTCTGCTGCACACCACATAGAATAGTGTGTGCTGCTGGTACGTTTTCATGTGCAGCAGTTGTTGCAGTCATGTCCATGATGGAGTTCAGCACTGCTGATGCTGAGGACACACCACTCTGTAGCTCTACTTCTACCATCCAGCTGTTGAATTTTACACAGATTTATGAAATGTTTGGATCCATTTCCTTCGACGAAGTTTTTCTTTTTTTGCAAGAATTTGTGAGTATAAAATACTCTTCTTGTCTCTCAGTTGTTTTTTTTTCCAGTATATTCCAGACATGTGATGGTGGTAGGGTTTAAAGGTAATGTCAACATTTTAAGAAGTACAACATCCCCATTTGTTGCAAGATAGTTTAACCAATAAATACAGCTTCCACGCAGTTTATTTATTGCTGATTTCTTTATATTGCAGTCAGGTTTTTAAGTCCACATACAGCACAGGACTACATCAGAACATCTTCCTGACAATTAAAATATATATTTTGACATTTACTGAATCAAGAGCAGCACTGGTGCTCTACTGTACTGCACTGTGTTGCTAGCCTCAGATATTATTGCAGGTGAACCACAAGTTATTAACAGTCCTTTTGTGTTTCTCCAGTTTCCTGGAGAACTTGGAGTCTCGCAGTAAGGGCTATGGCTCTCCTGGTCCAGCCAATGGTCAAAGTCCCTCCTCAGGCTCCCAGTCCCCCATCGTCCCTCCCAGTGGAGCCTCCACGGGCAGCTCCAGCCCCAGCACCCCACAGCCCCCCATGCCCTCCCAGGCACTTCCACAGTCACCATCAGTGTCCGCCTCCTCCCCACCACCTCCCACAGCAGCAGTTGGCGGGGCAGCTTCGCCTACTGCTGAGATAAAGCCACCAGCCCAGTCACCCGAACACCTCCAGTCATCAGCTGCATCTGGAGCGTCAGGACCCCAGAAACGCAGCTTCATCTCCCGCTGGTTTGGCTCATCTCCTGCTACTGAAGCTACTGCTTCTGCAACAGGTGAGTCCCTTCTACACATTATTTAAACAGCAGAGGGCAACATCATCTCTGCTGTTGTGTGAGCTTATTCACAGATTTTAATGTCTCCTTAATTAAGCTCTTGTCCATCAAGGGGTTGCCATTGCAGTCTGACACTTGAGTTTGTATTTAGGACAAGTGAGCATAAGAAAGTCACCTGTAAGGTAAACACAAGACTGTGTGCAGGATTTGAGCCAGACATTGCCAGCAAGCAGCCTCACAAGCATCACAAACCTGTGTCTGTATGCTTGACCAGAGACCTGTGCAGACCAAAGATCTGTGCAGTTGTTGTGATTAAAAAGTTAGCAAGGTGCTCTTCTTTTTGCTCTTGGAAAAAAAAATACATCGGTGCAATGTATCTGTTAGTCAACAGTCAGTTTAGCAATAACTGGTTGTGTACGTCATTTTCCAGTCTTGCATATTCTAGATAGCAGTTGATAAGTGACCTGCAGGCGAGACTAACTGACAGTAGATAATATGGTTTTATAGATAGAGGTGAATTTTAAGTTCACTGAGGTCAGCTTCAAGCAAAATACCGATGAAATATTTCATTATGACAAAGGCCTGATGAACAAAGTGGTTGGACTTTGTTTATCACCCTTTTGTTCATCCAAATATTTATATAATTCAGCTAATTCAGCTCTTATCTGTAGCAAAATTAGTTAAACCAGTTGTCAAGGGGTATTCTATTACCGATAAACATAACACCGCCAGGATTATTAGCTGTTGGAAATCATAAGAATTTTCACCAACCTTTAAAGGCAACACAGAGATCTTTTAACCAGTAGCTGATATCCTTATTTAAATAAAGCTAAAGCTCCCTATCATGCCCCTCAGCAGTTTGACATGTGAGCCTTATGTCGAAATGCACAAGTTACTTCTATAACTCAATAAATGGCATCAGATAACTGTAAAGGCTGCCTCAATGCAAAGTTAAATAGAGATATCATGTGAACATCTTGTAAACCGGATTAGGTTTATTGTGTTCTGCCCCTTAATCTTCCATCCCTCCCTCTTGTCAATATTTAATGATGGCAAAATTAATTAATAAATTACAAAACCCTGTGAATTAGCCATGACTTCATATCTGTCCCTAAAAATGTTATTTCCTCTTGCTGTGTTTTATAAAGGAGATTTAAAAAATAAATAAATAAAACTTGTACAACTACAGTAATTACCAGAGCATCAGTTTCCCTCTCTTTCTTTTCCGCTTTCACTGATGTCAGCTGCATGAATGACATTCTGAATATTCAACGCTTTATATATTATATACATTTGGATCCCCCCGGTGGCAATGGAGGGAAAACCATAACTGTGCGGCCACAAGCTAGTAAGGACTAGGATAATTAAGTGGTGGCCACAACCTTATTGTTGCATGGCCACTACTTTAAACATGCGATCAAACAGCACAAAGACATTGCGAGCTGTCTGTCCACGTTGATGTTGCAATGAATTAATGGTTGATGTTGGGCAATTTTAACATTTCACCTAGACACACATCATGTGGAGTGCATAATTGTTTAATCAGGAGCTGCCCCCAACCAAACACTTTTGTTGTTGACGAGTATGCATTAATTCAAGCTATTATGAGACTCGTCGTTGCACATTTCTATCTATCTAAATGTCAGTTTTTTTGAAGTAATTAGAAAATGAATTGAGTTGCTGGAATGAGAGCGGACATTGTTAACACTGTACTACATTACTGAGAAGTACAAAGTTATTGTTAATGAGCTTTTAAAATGTTTTATTTATATATATATAATACTAATATATTATTATTTATAATATTATAAAAACACACACAAAGCCAGCCATAGCAAAACTGGAAAAAAAATGGTAGCCTATAAATCCTGATTATATCAGGAAACTAGCAAGGAGACTGAGCATTTCATAAATAAGCCTGATCATATGGTGAGCTTCGAGTCCATGAAGCACAGCATAGTAAGTAGTCACAAGATTCAAGACTTAGAGGTTGAGAAATGCAGAGCTTTCCAGTGGCTCAAAGGAATGGCTGGTGTTGGAATGTCATGTGATTTCACAGGTTTTATTGGAGTTTTTCTGTTATTAACAAGGCAAGCACATGGCAGTGCTGCGATCGGACCTTTTTGGCAGTAAAATTTGATTTAAATTAAATAAACTGATTGTCACTCATAAATTTGTCTCCATGTTTTCTGCAGAGGACCCTCCGGCACAAATGTGTCCAGCTAAGGTGCAGAGTGTGGATGATTTTGTGCCAGATGAAAGACTGGACAGGAGTTTTCTAGAGGACAGCCTTCCCTCGAAGAGCAAAGTGCCCCAACCTGCACCCGCTACAGCTATGGACAGCGACAGGTGAGGTGTTTCTTCATGCCTCTGAGTTAGCTTGGTAATACTTTTGGACAACACATTTGTTGATTTCCAACAGTTGTTGTGTTTTTTTTTGTTTTTTTTTTAATGAACTTTGATATAAGCTCAAATGTACATTAGAAACAAAGCTTAATTTGTTGTATTCTTTATATGAATGAAACATATTTTACTTAAAATTTAAACTGGTTTTGATCTGACATAATGCATAATCTTATCACATTTCTGTGCATTTGAAAATGTACATTAGATATCACACTTATGTGCATTAGATGCACGAAAGTTCTGGTTTTAGTCTAGTCCACAGTAGTAAACCCTTTCTTCACAAGCTAAGGTAAAAAGACATTGTTTCTGTATTGCAGTGATGGCGAAAGCAGAGGAAACCCTATGGTGTCCGGTTTCCAGGATGAGCTTGATCCTGATGACACTGAGCCCAGCCTCCCCCAGGCTAAGACTCTGCCCCACAGTAAAGATATTACTCTTACCAGTGATGAGGAGGAGGGAGTACCGGCAGCCCCCACAGTTACACAGGACCAAGACCTGGACAGTGAACAGGAGCTGAAAACGTAAGTCTTTTCTTTTTTTTCAGGTTGTATACCTATGTAATATATCCCTTATCAGATATAGGATACGTAGCATTGCTGTTTTATCTATCTGTTGAAGACAGAAGTCTGAAGTCATTCAGTCCAAATAAGTAACAGCTTAGTTTAACATTTTTAACAGTTAAACATAAATAACATTCATTTGTACAATTTCTATTGTGTTTTTGAACCTATAAAAAACACATTAATGACTTATAAATATGCATGTATACAACAAACAATGGACACAGTTTGAGCAGAAATTAAATTATTTGTCACTGTAAATACATCTAAGAGTAAATGTCAAACACAGTCTCAGGCTGCAAAACTAGAGTCATAATGAATTGTCCCTTGAAAGCTACTTTCCTTACAGATATCCATCACTATATCCAGCATCATTACTGATGATCGAGCTCATTCCAGGTCTAAATGAAAACAAGATCAGAAATCTGTCATCAGTTGTCAGTACATCTGAAAATCATGTTCTTAAAAATGTACCAGACACTGGTGCAAATATTTCAGATGTTTTATATTAGTGTTTTATATTAGTGATAGTTCTCATCAGTGTGTTGACTTTTAATCAGTGGTGTTGAGCAGGATCATGACTCTGAAGACCTGTTTCATTTTTGTCTATGGAAAATTCTATTCTTGAGAACTTTTACATTACATTTATATAATTGACCTTTAAACCCACAACACCAGCCTGCTCCTCTGTCAGCGTCACTGATTTCATGGCTGACTCACTGGATATAGGTTGCTGGAATAAGCCTGTCATTGGCCAATAATCTTAGTCGGCGTTCTTTCCCTCCTCCACTTTCTGCATATTACAGTTTCCGTCACCTTTGGGAAACCACAGCAAGAAGTGCTGGACTGCAGCCTACCACACTAAAAATGAAACTGAATCTTTTTGCAGAGAATTCGCTACATCCTATTTTTGTCTCAGTTGTATAGTAAATTCCATTTTGCGGTATCTCTTCTATTGCTTTCTTTTATTTGTGATTTGATTTTGCCCATGTTATGCAAATTGCAAATCAGAAATTACTGTCAACCTTCATGGATTGAAAATACAAGTGCTGAACTGTGAATCATTTAGATCTGCCACATAAAGTGCTGTGGTGTAAAGTACAAGTAACCACTGACGATTGCGAAGGTTCCTGTGATGATCAGATAAGAACTCCTCACTGCTTCTACAGAAAAAGACAAGCTAGATAAGAATTGTGAATTTGCACTTAAAGTTTACAACTGAACAACATGACAAGACAAGTACAAATGTATACAGTATATATAGAAAAATCTATATATTTTAAGTAGTAAAATATTTATATTTTAAGTATAAACTGTTACATATCATCCTGTTACAGACCCGTGATCCACATCACGAAACCAAAGGTGACATCTAAAGCTCCAGAAACCAGAGACCAGACCACAGCACCCATCTCCCTCACTTTGACTCCAGCTTCAGAGCAGCCAGCCAGACTCCAAGGCAAGAAGAAGGGAAACACACCCAAAGCTGAAGACTCTGACACTGACCCTGAGGCTCCTGTAGCCCAGCAGATGCTGTCTTTTGTCATGGATGACCCCGATTTTGAGTCTGAAGCATCAGACACACCAAAAATAGCAAAGGTAAAGCAGTTGACTTTGAGTCAGGCACCATTTAGTTATTCAGTCAAATCCACATAATACAAAGCAGACACAGTACCGACATATTGACTCGTACTAATAAAGAGATATGACATACATTTCTGTTATAGTATTCTGCCACATCTGAAGTCTTTTTTGTTTTTGTTTATGCTTTCTTTTCTTGAGTGAGCATTCACATTTGGCTCCCTTGTTCAAAGCAGGATGCGTTTCCCGTCAGGGATGAGCTTCTGTCCGACCTCTCTGACGATGACATGCAGTTAGCCAAGGTGCCAGAGCCGTTGAAGCCCACTGTGATCTCCTTTAAGCTCAAGGATGATACTGACCTGTTTGGCCTTGGAATCCATGAAGAGCCTGCTGCAGCCAAGGACAGCAGCGAAGATCAAGAAGGCAAGTCGTGTTATATCTGTCGATGTGCCTTTCAGATATCTGCAGTGGGTAATACCCTATTTGCAGATTCACTGATACCAGAGGATATCCAGTAAAACAGGATATGGAACAAGTTTATACCATCACTCAATCAGACTTGGCAGGATGTTTTGTGTATTTGTGGTTTTCCAGCTTGTCAAACCGGTCATGTATCCGTGTAGTCTCTGCATCGAGTTTTACTCATTCCATCAGCAAATTTGTTGAGGAAAAAAAAAAGAGTATCTGGGTTTTGAAAGAGTCAGCAAGAAATGGATTGGCAACACTGGTCTCTAATGTTTTCTGCAACAGCAGTTCCAAGCCTTATTCCACAAAAATGTTATTCTGTCACCTAAAGCACCAGTTATTAACCTAGAATAAAAAAGTTTGCTGCTGACTTAGCCAACTACATGGGCTACCTAGCTAAATATTCATCAGTTGTTCAGCTCACTAGCTTAGAGGCAGGGCTATTCAATTGGCTGAAAGGTGCACCATCATAAGATTGCTGTACATTTCTGCTCCTCTTTTAGAGAAAGAAAGCAAGCACTCCTCCAAAGACAAGAAGAAAAAGAAGAAGAAGAGCAAAGAGGTAAAACCGTTGCTGTTCATATTACACACAGTGAACACTATTTGTCTGAAGGTTAGTAATGCCGGTGCATTGAATCTTCTTGCACACAGGAGGATGAAAAGAGTAAGAAGAAACACAAACACAAGAAAAAGGAAAAGGAAGAAATTGCAGCAGGAGATGAGAAGGAGAAAAAGAAAAAGAAATCCCGGACCAAGAAAACAGAAGTGGACGAGCTGGAGGACTTTCTAGGCGGAGGAGCAGGATCAGTCAAAAGAGATGATGGCGATTACGAAGAACTATAAGAGCTCCTGTTTTATGAGGAAGTGGAGCCACAGAGCAGCGAGGCGCGTGCTTGTTGGAAAAACCTCCTGGTTCCTTGACTTGTATGTGCATAAAGCAGCATCTCCAAGCCATACACTATACGCAAGGCTACCAACTGCATCCAGGTAAAATAACCAAGAACTCTGGTACCTGTATGTTCCTTCTGATTATCTCCCCATCTGCACTACTGCTCACTTCCATTCCAAACAATAAGAAAAAGCGGGGAGACCCACATGTACTGTAGTGAGCCGCGACATAAAATTTGACGATTGGCGTGGCCACAGATTGGCTCTACTTTGATGTGACTGAATATGTTGGCTTATCATTTTCTTTGATTTGATACAAACTGTAAGTGATCCACTCTGAATGAGCTGCTGTAAATACGGTTACCATTTAGTCTGAATGTTTGTGTGGTTGGTGTAATAATTGAGAGCATGCTTAAAGTGACGACTGACTCCTTAAAGATTCCATCGTGTTCTTTCTGTTTCTTTCCTACTTGTTGGCTTAAATGGTTAATGGGAGATTTAGTATTGTGTCTAATTATGAACTGAATTTAGAGTGAACTAATTTAAAAATGTCTTTTCTTTTTCTACTCCTACATCGTCCACACTAAGTCAGCTCAATGTGACAGTCCATCTTTTTCCTTTCTGTCGGTTCTTTATCTACTGTTGACCAGTTGGTCCTACTCCAGAGCTGACCTAACACTCCCTAGAGTTGTTCCATATCTTGCAGTCATCACATTTTTTTTTAAATGCCACTGTAGCCAATCACACTTTACAGTGGTTATCATTAGACTATATTTATGCTGACTATGGTTAGATAACTGCGTTGTCAGAAAATGGTCATTTAACCACCTTTTCAACACAGCAGAACCTGTTGGGTAGCTTTCTATTAGATATCAACCAGTATGTTTTTTTCAGGTCTGATTTTAGCACAGGAGACCAATAACTGATATCAAAAATGTAGCTGTAAAATTTTAAATCCTGCTGTCAAAATTGAAAATATCACAAACTGGAACACAAAACATCATTAAAACGCCTTTGTTTCTTTACTTATGATTCGATAAGAGATCCTTCAGTATTGACAGGCTCTTAGTTGTGGCTTGTAACCAATCACAGGTGTGGGTGGAACATTGCTCGAGACCACAGAGTGACTACACTCAGAGAGCATCAGAACCAACATAGCACGTTTTTAAACTCATTTGTTATCAGAAATCGGTTGCAAAGATAATGACACTGATGAGCTGGAAAATACAAAGTACTGACTCTGATAATCAGCCATGCCGACGCGTGGTCGACCCATACTTTCTAGAGCCATGAACATATTGCTGTCTTACACTGCATGTAAGAACAACTAAATTATGAGCTTGTCTGTATTAAAAATCTCACTTACAGGACCACTTTGCTAGCCAAATAGTTACAGTGCATGCCACATAACTGCAACGTCTTCTGTTTGATTCCAACTGGCTTCTCTTGTCTCATATTTCCTGTTGACTTCTTAAAGTGAACAGGAAATCTTTAAAAAAAATTCAACCATGAATTAGGCTGTGATCCATATATAGGTATAAAAAAAACATGTTATTGGGAGTTACAAAATTATTTAGTGCTCAGGCTACATGATATCAAGCCCCACAAGGTGTCAGTCACAACAGTCATGTTTTGTTTCTGTATAGTGCATCATGGTGGATGACAACTGATGCCACAGTTCAGGATGTCCCAACAAAGAAATTAGCCATCACCTACTTCATCTGCCAACATAAGATCAGCTAAAGGACTAGACAACTCAAACTGTCATCCATGGACAGGCCCATAGCTTTCTTTTTTCTTTTTTTTTTTTTTAATTACATAGTCATTACGATATACACACAGCATTGAATGTCATTGTTTACAATCTTGTTTCTGGAAGTTTGTTTCATTGTACCTGCTTCCTAAATGACATCATGCAAGTTGTCAAAACCTGCATGTTACCTTAGTTGTGGACCAGTGTGTGGTCTGTTTTGTTTCTTGGCAAAGTTTAAAGTTTGGCAGGACTTTGAGTCTACAGTCAGCTAATATGATACAGTTATCAGACTGTATTTTATGTGCATTTTAAAGTAGCACATCAGAAAAAACGTGCATGGAAAAAGCAAAACTTACAAAACTTTTTACACTCCCTTGGGGTTATTTGTTACAAAGTATGTGCTGTTTCGTGCTTACAGTTGGGACGTGCTACTTTGTCATAAAAATTCGCCTAAAATGTTGACCGTCGCAGTCTGTGGTATGAAATGAGCTGTCATCTGTTTGTGAGCTCTCTGGGGCTCAAGCTTGTTTATGTTCATGCATGACACTTGCAATGCATGAATGTAACCGTGCAGAGGAATGTTGGGTCAGAATGGAAACCAGTTCGTAACCATCTTATCAGACACGATCATGTAGTCGGAACTTGGAATCACTGTCATTTCCTGATAACTCGAGCAAGCTCAGCAAAAGCTAAGTCTTCCTGTTACTTGAGGTAATTTAAAAATGAAAGATACTCAACCATGGCTCTGGTTCTCTTGCCCTATCTGCTCCCTCTTTGTTTACAAGTCCACTAACCAACAAATTTGCACCCTGGGATCTAATCACAGTACATATATAGGTCACGTTTTAACAGGTGTAAATAAGGCCATGGCGTTATAGGTGATAAAAGAGAGCAGGAGACTCACAGGATCACTCGGCTCGGTGTCTCCAACCATACCAGATACTTCACACATGTTGATTTTTGTCTCATAAAAAAAAATACAATAAAAAATAACAGAACAAAAAAAACAGTCACCTTTGTTCATCTGACTGGGGAGGAAAGAGACACTGCCTGTTCAAGGTTCACTATAATTCATAAAACAGTGTTTACATACAGATAGGAAAATGCTGGTTGTTGGTGCTGTCAGAAGGAGTGAATCTCCCTGATTCCTCACTGATCTCTACATAACTCTGTTCATGTGCTCAGTCATAAATCCATCAGAATGAATTTATGACTGTCAAAGCTGGCAGTGACCCATCTCTAAAGACAGAAATATTGTGCAATCTGATAACCACCAAGTAGCCGTTTTCCTGATCTTAACTAAAACTCTAATAGTTTTCACAGCATTGTAAAAAAAAAATAGCGGCTTAGCATGGACGTAGTCTTGGTGTGAAACTGACAACAGCCAAGAAGCCTGGTGTTTGCTTCTGGCATCTCCTGAAGCTGCTTTGGCAGTGAACTTGTGATTTAATGGCTTCACCCACTGATTAAAACAGCTGCAACTCTGAATTTCCTGCCCCCTTAACACCTTGCTTTCTCTGCTGCACCTTATAGGCTACATACAAGTAATTCTCTTCATGTTTTCTGCAATTGCCTTAATGGAATTTACTACAAGGGAATGATATGCAGTTGGCCCCATGAACCATTTTAAGTGTTCTTACTGTAAACAGTTAGAAGTAAGGTAGCTTGTTTGGGTTTAGAATGGTGTCTTAGCCTTTCATTGGTGGATCTGTATCATCCTTAAAGCCTGTTATAAGATTGCTGTGAATCAGTACATTTATTTGTCTTTTGCTTTTGTTTGTAATTGGACAGCAGTTCCTCTAAAGGAGTGTGATGTTCATATTTCTCTGTACGTGCAAAAATTACGTGATTTTCTCATTGTTTTGTCCTTGCGTTATTTATTGCTTCTGTTTTTTTGTTTTGTTTCAAAATGTCAGGGTTTTGTTTGAGTGATTTTTGTGCTCAGACTGTCCTCACAGGCATCATGCAGCTTTTTATGGGTCACAGCTGTTCATATTTTGGGACTTTCTCCTTTAGTACGCAATCCAGCGGTTTACTTCCACAGCTTTTTAAGGAAGTATACGTGTTCATATGAACTGCTCGACTGTGGTATTTCTTTGGTCTAAATGCCTCGATTTGCCTGCTCTTGATAAACGGACATGACGTGCAGCATCTTCCATAACTGGCAGCGAGGCAAAACAAACGATGTGTATTTTTAGACATGTTTTGACAACTGACAGATTTCATACAGTTTTTCATCTCCCACACACAGATAGTTCCACTCTGTTGGTTTACAAAGAAATAATGTTTGATATTCCAAAGTTGAAACTATGCAGCATTGATCCTGAATACTGTATGCTCTTCTTTTTCTGTCTTTTGTCCTGTGATTGAGGATAAATGCTGACAGCACAGTTTCAAGCAAAGCATGAGACTTAAATGTACAGCAAGAAAAGAATGTATAAAGTATATAAATAAATATATATTTGAAGATCTTTGTTCCAAAATGTTACGTACACCATGTGGAAACAATGTCTCTGAAATAGTATAAGTTTATAGAATAAAGAAAAGATCCAGGAGGGGACGTTGATATAATTCTGCTGACTGAAGTAATCCTATTTCTGAGAATGAGACGCACTTTAGAAATATTGTGTTTTCAGGTATTTTTTTCCAAATGGATGTATCACATTTTGGAATGAGACCCTTCATTTATTTTTCACCCCATGACATGTTCCATCTTTAAACTATGTGTGAGTTTGCCTATGTTTGGTTTGTCCAATAAATGCAAACTTATTTCTTCATAAAAAATAAAAAAAATCATGTGTCTTTTTTTTTTTTTAAGCTTTTGATCAATCTGAAAAACACCATGCCTTGGGTTTTTTGCCACCAGAGTGCAAAACTCCCCTCATCACTCCTGCAGAAGGAAAGATGTTGTGCTTCTGTCCTGTGGATCATCCAGAGGTCTGCTCACACCAACGTCATCATAAAGCGCCTCTGCTTTCTGGAGAAGAAAAGACAAACACCTGTGAGCATCCCTGATGCTGGAATGTATAAAACTTTGTGCCCTTCCTGCATTGTGACCACTTCAGTCGACAGCCATTCACACTTCCACATTATTGACAATAATTACTCCAGACCAGCAGGGAATAATCTTCTATTCCTTCTCTGTATATTTCCACAGGATTATTGTCTATATATTTTTTTTTTCCTCCTAAATATTGCATCATTAATCCAAAGCTGTAGATGGTGGTGGAAATGATCAGATCAGCTGTGGAATATGTGTTGAACCTTTTATTGTACAATCAACACACAGGTACAAATAATATTAGATTAAAATAAATCATATAATATTGAGTAAAAATGTAACTGTCCACTGTAGTGGACAATCATGCATCAGTGGTTATCTTCTGCTCATCGGGGCTGTTGTGCCATTTAGTAAAAAAAACATTATTAAATATTGTATATGTTTATTATTTGACAACATTTTAAAAAGAAAACTGAATTATTGTGTGCACTGCACATTAGAGAAACATGGTAATATTTGATTTGATTGTGGTTGTTGACAGAGTGATAAAAAAGAGACATCCATAATCCCCTCTGGAAAAAACATGTAGCTTTATTATAGCAGCAAAATAAAACATAAATTCTTGAAGTTGACTTAGTTCATTGTTCAGTTTTTTGTTCTGTAAATTGATCCTGATTCATGCATTTTTAACTAGATAATAACTTCTCTGCATATTTCAGCTTAAAGTTTCCTAAAATTTGTGATACAAAAAGTAATATTTAATCTAAGCACTCAACTGGGGACGTTTCATAGTGCTGTCTGTTGGGGGAAATGTTGATCCTATTCACCTGCAGCATTTTGCCCAGAAGTGCATTTTAATTCACAACTGTTGGATAAATTGTTTTATTAAGGAGTAATAAAAACTCACTACGTTTTTAACAATGCATGAATGAAACAGTTCATGTTTTCTTAGAATAAAGAATGGGCAGTGTTTTACCTTGAGAGAACGTCTGGTTATTCCTGGAACAGAAAGATTAGAGAGTCTCATTTATGTCCTCATCATGTGAATGGATCAGAGTTATTGCGTCCAACCCATCTAGACTTACCAGACACCAGAATATACAGTTGCTGCAGAGATACATTTCTCAAACACAAACAAAAACAAAACTAAATACATCACTAACAAAGAACTTAAGTTTTAAGTTTTAAGAAATTAAGGACATTTTCCCGATGTGATGTTGCCTTTAAATAATCATTTCATGATCAATGAAACAGCAAATGGACTTCAGTCTCAGTTCAACAGTCCTCTGAGTTCGAGGAGACCATTAAACTTGTCTGTTTCTATAGCTGATGTGATGGACCTGAACACAACAGTGCACACAGAGATCGCTGACTATTAAACTGTTAATTAGGATTATTTTTACGATAAAATTCAGCTTCCTATGAGGCTCCACTCTACTCTTTTACATCAGACTTGTTCTTGTCTTCAAGTGTGACCTGCTGTTCCTGTAGAAGCACATTTGGAGGTTTTCATTCCACATTACTACTTGTGCAAGTTTGTGAATCCCCAAAAGTGATGTACTTTAACTGAAATATACAACGTTACAAGCCACTTGTTCACTGAATCCTGAAATACCAGATAATCTGAAACAGGAAGACTACAAAAATACTAAAAACTCAGAATGTTTAGTTGTAGCCCTGAGCAGTACCTGCTAAATTAACCAGAACTCTAATACCCTCCTTAATAGTAAGGCACTCATCCAAAATAAAATTAACTCATTATTTAATCATTGAGATATATTTATTATAATCTGCATAGCTGTCTATGTTTAATACTTCAGTGTCTTTATTTTTCTCTATCCACAACCATTCTTGGCAGAAAAACATTTGTCGGCAACTGCAAACTACTACATGGTCGGTCAAAACTGTGTAAAGAGCTGAAATGACTTCTACATGTCTTGCCTCATTATAAAAAATATTGTGGAAATGTGTGTTTTTGTTGTTGTTGTTGTTTTTAGAACAGAATGACAAGAAATAGAAAATAGAGGTAAAAAAGCAAACTGTACATGACTCCACGTCAGCTAGGTTAGCTACCTCTGATGAACTATATCTGTCTGTAAGTTTGGCTGAAAACCTTCAAACCTCAAACCCATTTATTCTCCGTTTCCTGTTGCTGCTCTCTGCCGATGTCGAGCTGCATAGCTGTTTACACTGTGTATAATTTTGACCCTCTGATAGCCTAAAATGATGTTGTAAATGTGTGCCTGTGTGAATGGAGAAGAGACACAGCTTACTTCTGGAGTAGAGGTAGGTGGATGTGGTGACTGTGGGCAGCAGAAACAGCAGGATCCAACGAGTGAAACTCCAGATGTATAAAACTGCGGCTGCAGTGTGGCAAAGAAACACATGTATAGTTTGACTTGGCCATGCACAGGAAGTATGAAAACAGTTAGGTGTGTTTGAGCTGATCATGATTCTCTGAACATTATGATTGTTACACTGTTCTGTAATACACTTATGATATTGCAGCAGACGTTCATATTTTACGCATGTATTTACAATAATTAGCTTGACTTAAGGCGTACTGATATTTTTATAACATCTAAACACAAGTTGCAAAATATAATATGAACAGTTTTATTTGTAGTAACATAACAAGAGAAAATGTTCAAGAACAGTTTCTCTCAGCTCTACAGAAAGTTTGATGTTCATTTTTTTCTGTTGCTTAATTTTTCAGCATCAACCTCAAGTAAAAAAAAAAAAAATCCGGAAAAACCTAGTTAATGAAAAAAAAAAAAAAAATCCGGAAAAACCTAGTTAATGCGTACTTCACATAGACGCTTACTGTCACACATGGAGAGTTTTGATTGAAGGAACTATAAACAATGCAATGCCAATTGCATGTATGTGTGTTAATGTCAGTTATTACATGAAGTTGTAAAAGTAATAATTATATTTTCTGGATTTTTGCCACAATATCATAGTATACAGAGGGTTTATCAGAGCTTTTTTGAAAGCAAACAATTTAAGCTGTGACCAAAACTGTCAAACAGAAAACTAAAACAGTGATCAAAAATAGACAATAGAGTTTTTCTAGCATTTACCTGAACTGGGAGATGTTTACTTTGCTTAGTTGGTGATCAAAAATATAATTAACACAAAGAAAGCCTTGGTTGTGTTATTTTGTTACAGCAAACAACCCACAGTTCTTTTTAATATTAAATCTGACAATTACTTTCTTTAGCGATCAATCGGTTGATCAGTGTACAAAACATCACAAAATCCAAATTAACGTGTTGAAATTGCTTAATTTCTGTGTTACAAGCAGTGGAAAATCTAAAACTAACAAGTTTGCTATCATTGAAACTAATATGTTTTGACTTTTGAAAAGCTGGTACCAAGGATTTTCTTTTTGCATTTAAAAAGAAAAAAAATTTCAAATATATAAACCAAGCAATTAATAAATTTATATTGAACCTAAAAATCCCAATAGGAGTCCTTAGGGGGCACAGCAAAAAATCTTGGCCCCTAAGTAAAATAATCCAGTCACATATTTTTGAGTTAGTTTCGAAATTTTAGTGCACAGTTTGGCTCTGTGATCAGGTCTTAGGATCCTGAGTAAAAATCAACTGGGAATACATGTTTTAAAGATCTGGATTATCACAAAAACATTATTATACTTGTAAAAATGTACAATTTATCTACATATGATGATGCCATAGAATATGACTTTTTAGAATAATGAAAATATTGTTTGTTTTTTTGTAACAGTATTTTCCTTTACTTACAGCTGTAGAAGTAGCCTTTAGCCAGCTTTATGATGGTGTCATTTCTGCCCAGCACACCACACCAGTACACTCCTTCTCTGCTGCTCGGCTCCAGCAGCTCCACGGTGAAAGAGTGCGAGTCCTCGGTCACCTTCAGTTTGCCTTCATCCACTAAGTGAGCATCTGGGCTGAAGGCGAGGCCAGTGCAGCACACGGCAGAGCTCTGCCGGCACCAAACCCTCGGCAGGCCAGCGTGATTTTCTTCATAGGGACATGTCAGCTGTTGCCAATGAACTGCTTCACCTTTGTCACCTGCATACAGTCATGTTTTAGTAAGCTGTTAAACCACTATACTCTATATGGGATGATCTCAATTTAAGTTCTCTGTAAAACCCATCTGTTGGCTTACCTGTAGCCAAAAGCAATAGTAGAATTAGAGTGTACATCGTCCAAGCTTGAATGTTCTCTTGCTCATAAGGTAAAGAGGAAGAGAAGGCCTATTTAAGGTGACTGAGCTTCAGGAAATGTCTACCCACGAGGATGTGGTTATTTGTCTCAATGCTGAAGTACATCAGAGCATAGCCTCCCCTTATCTAGAAAAGAACTGGTCAAATAACTTACACCTTATCCAAACTCATCTTTGTAATAAACAGTTTGAAAGGTGGATGTTTTTTGGTGCCTGTTTGAAGCCAATATGGCTCAACACTGGGAGTAGTGGATCCAGATAGTTTTTATAAGGGTGGTCGTGCTGAGACCGTTCCTCACATGGGGGTAGCATGAAACACTGAAACGCTAGGCTGAATAGTCTTTCTTTTAAAATGATTTTTGGTAACTCACTCTTTTCATTTGCTTACACAGGCAAGACTGCCATGTAGAAGTACACTATGAGAAACTGAATATAGTGTAATGAGCTTTGCACACAATTGATAAACCTCATAATTGCCATTTAATTTAATGCAAGGTGGATTGGTGGTAAGCATTGTTGCCTTGCAGCTGTAAGATCCCTGGTTAGGATGCCCAGGATTTTTCTGGAGTTTGCATGTTCTCCCTGTGCAGTGTGGGTTCTCTCTGGGTTCTCCAGCTTCCTCCCACACAGTCCAAAAACATGTTGAGGTTAATTGGTGATTCTAAATTGTACGTAGGTGTGAATGTGAGTGTGCTTGATTGTCTGTCTCTGAGGATTAAGTGGTGTATAGATAATGGATGGATGGATGATGGATTGGTGGACATGCAAATGTTAAACTGTGTCCATTCAGCCTTTTGTGTCTTTCTTGTGGCTGCAGGGTCTGGGTCAGTGTTACATTGTTCAGCATTATGTTTCCAGAGTTCATCAACATAGATTTAATCCCCACAGTCTTTAAGAGTAAATACTGACTGAAGGCCATCTATGTTTCGTTTATGTCTTCTTTGTTATAGGGGCACGTTTTGTAAGACTTGCCTTCCTTGTGCTCCTGTTCTGCCATGTTTTCATGTTGTTATGTACAATACAATGGATATGTAAAAAAAAAAAAAAAAAAACTAACTAAAAAAACAACAAAAAAAAAAGCTAAAAACATGGATGAATAAATAAATAAAAATGAAAACGAAATGAAAGAGTCTGTACAAGAGCTTCAGCATGAATCCACACCTATACCAAAGTCATACACACTGAACTAATAAAACCACATACAAACACGTTAGTAATTCACATGTGAAAATCAGATGAGTTTTATACTGTCTGCACAGTATTCAGTGACAAAATCTTTGAAATGCTACAAAATCAGCATAACCATTTTCTGGTTGATCAGAACTACCTTGTTACATGTGGCAGAAAGGAGGCTGAGTGTATGATTTTAAAATTCATTTGTATGGGAACAACAGCTGTTGAAAAATAGTTCAGCAATAAAGTTCTTGAGTGAAAAATAGTTTGTGGATGTAATGCCAGTTCTGTTCGTCTGTGCGTAACTCTGTAATTCACTTTTAGTTGTGTGGGGTGGCCAGAGTGTGGTCTGTTGGCACCCTCTTGGCTCTGCCCCTGCACACGAGCAGAAGGTGGATTTTTTTTGTGCTTTTATTTTGG
The DNA here is from genome assembly GCF_000690725.1 of Stegastes partitus. Classification (NCBI taxonomy): domain Eukaryota; kingdom Metazoa; phylum Chordata; class Actinopteri; family Pomacentridae; genus Stegastes; species Stegastes partitus. Next base: position 532,764 of record NW_007577933.1, read on the forward strand.
AAAGGTTTGTCGGTGAGTATCAAGCGTCCTGAGTGGTTCCTTTGTCAGCCAATGAGAGGAGTTCTCTTTCCTACGTCATCCTCCTCTCTCCACGTGAGCCTCTAGTTAGCTACAAGCTAAATAATCATCATGGTAAGTGAAATATTCCAGCATTTCTTTGAGCATGAAGTCCTTTGGTTTTGTGTGTGAATGAACGCTGTGGGCTTCGCTGAGCTGCTGCTCGGTGCTTGTTGCTCTGCTGTGAGTTTGTTTCTCCTCGTGTGTTCACTCACATCTGGGTCTCGGAGCTAGCCACTGTTTTTACTGTAGTAGTTCATCAAAAACCAAACAGGTCGTTCGTTTCTCTAACCTCTAAAGACTCCGCCAACCGTATGAATAGATAAATGTTCCGTCCACCTAATGATAAAAAATAAATAAAGTCGTCTCTCGTGTTTCTTCTTGTTTACAAATCATCTAGACCGAAAACAAGAGTCGTTGCTTTTAGAAACGAGGGCGCATCCAGAAATGTTTTACAGGTTGGAAATATAAGGCCACTGAAAATCTTGGGGTGGCACAAAGAAAAAATAACTAAAGCCATGACTGAATTTCTGTTTCACTGTTGTAGTATAAAAGCTAGTTGACAACTATGTCGGTATTATAAAACTTGAGAAAAACGTGATATGACCGAGTAATAATTAGACTTTTACAGTAAAATAATAATGAGCAGTGATGGTGCTCAGTATTCAGGACTGGTTTAACTTCACTGTGATTGTGTGTGTTAACTCACCTAACTGAGGTAAAAAGTACAGTATATAATATACTGTTAGATTCTGACCGATCCTGTCTACATGGATATTTTATAATTAGAAATGAAGTTAACATTGTGTTGTGCTTAAATGCCCCGCTCTCTCTCTTTGGAGATGCTCATATGGATCCTGCTGCTGTCTGATGCTGCAGTTATTTACTAAATTCAGAAGTGAGACTTCTCCAAATGGCCAGAAGCAACAAACAGTTTAAATATTGCCGTTCTACATGTATATCAGTGGCTGATTCCTGATGGAACCCAGTTGCATGAAGTGTTTAATATATTTTACATGCTATTTAATGTGTCTATAAGGAATCACCAGGATGAGTGTGTGTCTTATTGGAAATTTTGGCATCAAGAAGCAAATATATGTGTTCCAAATAACAGTTATCGATCTCTGATTACTGATAATCGCTACTGCTTCTGAAAAAAAAAAGCATATCAGCCGACCCCCAGTCTGTTATGAGCCTGCACCTCATTGTTTAAAGGGATTTGGTTTTGTGTTGTTCCAGCTTCGTCGAGAGGTGAGACTGAGGCGGGAGTACCTGTACAGGAAGGCACAAGAGGACAGACTCCGAACAATAGAGGAGAAGAAACAGAAGCTGAAGGGCGCACTTGATGGTAGGAGGGAACTGTAGATTGTTTTTTTTCCTGCTGCATTTTATATGACAGGTGGTCAGCGCTCTAAATGATCCTACCTCATGTTTGACAGATTAATGACCTCGCTGATTATTTGATCCGATATTCAGCATTTTTTCCATTTATCAATACTGTTTTTTTGTTTGTTTGTTTGTTTTAAATCAATCATTGATAAGATATATTTTATGTAAAAATGCACTGTTTGGGCTCTGATGCAACCACCTCTCCCCGTCAGTTGTCATTACTGTGATTTTGTAATGTCCCATCCACAGCACAATCTGATTGGTTACACTTAACAAATAATAGCCTTTCATTGAAAGTTCTCTATTAATTAAACATATGAAAAACACAAATAAAGGCATTTCAGTGCATTTATGTGTTGGAGTTTGTGTTTTTAAATATAGGTACCAAGATTCTTATTTACATTGATCAGTTCAATTTTCAACTCTATATCTGTGCTAAATATCAATGTGGTCTTGACTCAAATTGATATCAGTCTCAGCCTTGAAAAAAACACATTGGTCGACCTGTAGTTTGCCCCAAATGCTGCTATTACTCGTGCTGATTTTTCTTCTCTGCAGAAAATCGTCTCCTTCCGACTGAGGTGCGCAAAGAAGCTCTGCAGCTACAGAAACTACTGGAATATGATGATGAAGGGGCAGAAGGCAAGTGTCGGTTATTCCTACTGTCAGCAGTATTCTATCAGTGTCCATAGCCATTTTGTTTAATCATCAGGGGCTCTGTGTGTGCAGGCGTCAGCTCTCACGTGGACGATGAGTATAAATGGGCCGGAGTGGAAGATCCTAAAGTCATGGTCACAACATCCAGAGACCCGAGCTCCAGACTCAAAATGTTTGCCAAGGTCAGGCCAGCTTGTTTGGGGTGAATCACTTGGTTTGGATGGCAGTCGGACTTCGAGGTTGCTCAGCTGGCTACAGAGACATACTGTAGGCCAGATGTAAATAAGCTACTCGATGGTCCACATATCACTTACAGCTCATTGTTTAGTTGTCTCTGAGTAGGGCAGTGAAACTCCAGCTGCAGGCAGTTCTTGACTAATTCTTATGATGAGGTGCAGAGGTAAACAGTTGCAGAAATACAGAAGTTATGATCAGTGTTAAACATTTATGATACCACTGATTTATGGGCATGTGCACTTCTTTCACACCAATTTTCCAATAATTTTCTTGGATTTTCTTTAAAAGAACTATTACACATCTGTGAAAAGTACTGCAATCCAATACAACAGCTCTGCCATAAGTTCTACTTTCACAAAGCTTCTTCATTTTCAGTTTTTGGCCATGTCCAAAAGCTGATCATTTTACTTTGTTTATTACTGAAGTTTTAATGGGTGGTGACGCTGCACAGGACTACATAAGATATTTCCCTATTAACATACATGAGAACAAAACGTTATGGTGGGCAGTGCGTGTATTTTAGTACAGATTGTACAGAAAATTGAAATAGTGTTCAGATTTTGCACATCCAAGTATAATGTAACATATCGTACACATTATAAGAACTGCAAATGAATATGCAAATTTGAAATTTGTCTACAGGTACGCAGGCAATTAAAGGTATATGGAGTGCAAGGACTTATGTACTCCTGTTAAATGTACTCTTTTTAGGGAAAAACAAATAAATAGTACAAAAGTGTATATCTCCTAGAAAAATTAAGCTTTAGTTCAGAATGTAATAAATAATAACATACTTTTTAATGAAAGACTTCAAAAGTTTGTGAAGGTTACTGTGCCCTTTAAATCGACAACAGTTGACTTTTTTTTTTCTACATGTTCAGTGCCTCAGATGGCCTATCCCAGAATGCATTTGGTATTGGTCAGAAAAAGGGAAACAACTTAGACTCACTTCATGACAGGCAGCACAGATGGATAGTCCTGCATTTACATGTTGCAGTCTGTCACAATCTTTAAACTGTCACAGTTGCCTCACAGTTACAGATGAAGTTCTGCTTTATCAAATATTATTTTTTAGTAATAGAACATAACACTGAGCTACTTGAATGACACATTTCCCTTTTTGTTTTTACAACATTAAACCTGTTTTTGCATGACACTACTGCACAGCTTTTTAAATAGGGTTATTATATTTTGCACATCTTAAGCTGTTTACACAATGTAATATGTAATTTTGCACATTCTCAGGAGAATAATTTCCACATTCCTGCACACTGTAAATACTTTTATTAGTTTTTGTTACTTATATTCCCTCAGATTTGTTAAACTTGCTGTCTACTGACTTGCAACACTTGCTTTTAAAAATATTTGTTCTTTAAAAATGTTCTACTTGTTACCCTTTAATGTTATGCACTAAACCACTACATTCAATTCCTCGTATGGGAAAAGCTACTTGGCAATAAAACTGACTGTGGTCCTGATTTTGATTGACATGCTTTTCCTACTTTTGGCCACATACTGTATCTTCTACAGTAATTCTTTTGATGATTTCTGAAGGCTTTGGTTAGTGGTAATTTTTTTTTTGTAATATTGCCTCAACAGACAGAGTGCTTTAGAATTTTTGCCTCCATTTTCTTCTCATGCACGGTGCAGACCTGCAAATTGAGAACAACTTGGGGTTTAGAGACTGATGGAGTGGCAGTCCTCAAACAGCTTACTTACTAGAATAACTTAACGTAGAGCAGAGAAAAACGTGATCTATGTTTCCTGTTCCAGGAGGTAAAGCTGATGTTCCCTGGAGCTCAGCGCATGAACAGAGGAAACCACGAGATTGCTGCTCTGGTGCGAGCATGCAAAGCCAACAATGTTACAGATCTCGTCATTGTACATGAAACAAGAGGACAGCCAGGTATGGTAGCATTCTTCAGTCTGTACTTTTGATTTTTTTCTTATTTATGACATTTGATTGGTCTCTGTTACTTTGCCTGTCAAGAGGTGTTTACAGGAACTACATTAACTTAACAAAGCAACCACCTGCAGTGCCTCAGTTTCAGACCACATATAGGTATTTTATTATTTGGTGCTTGAGAGGTTTTTAGGATACACTGTGTGGAATTTAAAGCTGCTTTCGAAGGGTTGTCGTAAACAAGCAGGCTTCTAATTTACATTCAGCAAAAGTAGAACAGACTGGGTGTATCCTTGAGTTCTGACAAATTTCCTGAATTAATTTCCTTCCTCATAAAACATTAAACATTTATTTTGAAAATTTTGAGCCCAGGTGTTTACATCATGCATGTGTTAAGAAGAAATGGATACTGGGCTCAGCAATGACGCCCCATCACTTGGTTAGTGATTTAGTGACTTGAAAAGTGATTTTTCCTGTTGTGAGTGATCACTGGTACAAACTGGTAGCAAGACTGAGTGATGGTGTCATATCCAGGTCTATTAATACATCCAGGGTTTACATTTACTGCATGTTTGCGAGCCTGCACTCTTCCTCTATGTGTCCTTTGTTAGTGCATTGGCATTAATCCAAGTGTACTGCCACCACTTGATGGTACTTTGTTGACCTGCAGTTATATACACAAAGGGAAATATGGCAGCTGCTCATAACTACAAACAATTACATTAAAATGTGGATGGTGATAAGGATAGGTATAAGCACCAAGGATAATGCTGAAGTAATTTATTGTTGTTTGGACAAACTTATGTGAAGTTCTGGCAGTGGCATTTCAACCTTACAGTATGAGTAATGTGTGTCAGCAAACATATTGCAACTTTTTTTCTGTTGGTACAAGCAGAAGTCTGTGGATTAAACTTGATTTATACTCCTGGGTTGAATCTACACATAGTCTGTGCTGTAACAGTGTACAATATCCATATGTACTGTGCTGGTGTGTCAATCGCTCGACAACAACAAAAACTAGCTAGTTGGTTTCTTTGCTGTTCTGTTGAGTTTCTTTGTGCTCTTTGAACTATGACAACTAAGACAGAGCGCATCATGTTGGATTTGCAACTAATATATGTTGATCAACAGTTACTTTCATTAAAATTACTGCAACAGAAAAAAGAAAAAAGACGTCAAAACTGATTAAATCTATTTACAGATTGATGAAGCTACGAGAAGAAGAAAAGTCTACAGTGACAATACTGGCTCTTATGGTTGCTTCATTAGCAAGACAGATACAATTACAGCATATAATACATTACATTTTGTTTCACAGCATTATTTTAGCAAAAATCAGTTACTTTCAAGCAGACTAATCACAGTTGTGTTCTGCTTCACTGCACATGTAGTGACATGTCAAGGGAGATACACATCGGACATGCAGTCTTAATGTCCTGGTGACCGTTGAAATTGCACTTTTGACTCTCTCCCAGTTCGTTTAGATAGAGACCTGGTTTTAGAAGTAGAAAATAGCGACCCGCTGTTTGTACCAGGATGGCTGCTGAGTGACGAGATTTGCCTCGAATGACTGTGGTATGGCAGAAGCCTTACTCCTGTTCTAAATGCTAGTTAACATTTTGGGATCAGGGTGACATTTCTTGTTGTTGTTCATGTTGTTTACGGAGTCATGGCTGAACGAACTCACTTCAGACTTGCTCGTATCTTTGGACGGATTTCACCTGGTCAGAGCGGACCGGAGCTTGAGGGAGAGTAGTAAGAAGAAAGGCAGGGGACTCAAGAGAGATGGTGTACTGCTGGCGTTAAAAGAGCAGCGCTGCACAAGGGATGTTGAACTGCTGGTGGTTGGTTTGCAGCCATTTTACCTGATGAGGGAGTTTTCGCACGTCCTGGCAATTGCAGTTTACAGCTCGTGTGTCCTTATCTTTACTGCCATGCCACTACCACTCAAAAACAATGTAAACATGTAAATTTAAACCTACTGTGTAAAGTGAAAGTGAATTACATTACGTACAGAAAGACAACACAGAGTTCTGATTGATTAACTCTTTTGTTCCTGTATGTTTACAGATGGCCTGGTGGTGTGCCACTTGCCATTTGGACCCACAGCTTATTTCACACTTTACAACGTGGTAATGAGGCACGATGTTCCAGACATAGGCACTATGTCTGAGGCATACCCCCACCTCATTTTTCACAACTTCTCCTCACGGCTTGGCAAGAGAGTGAGTACGCGAGTGCTAGACCTTGCATCGTACACATGGCATTGATATTCTCTTTCACCACTTTGCGTACAACTAATTAATTCTCCTCGCACAGGTATCAAATATCCTCAAGTATCTTTTTCCAGTGCCGAAGGAGGACAGTAGACGTGTGATCACATTCGCCAACCAAGAGGACTTCATCTCTTTTAGGTCAGTTTTAAAGCACTCCCTCAGAGTAAATGTCACATAAATAGGTTTTGTCATTTGGGGCAAAAAGTACTAAGATTAATTGTTTTTGTTTTTTTTTTCCTTTTTTTTAAATGTTTTTTTATTTTTATTTTTTACAGACATCACACCTACAAGAAAACAGACCACAAGAATGTAGAGCTGACAGAAGTAGGACCCAGGTTTGAAATGAAATGTAAGTATAGATTCACCTAGTCCAGAGACTCTTACTTAAAAAAAAAAACAGTGAAACCCACTGGAAGATCATGATAGCTATTAGAGACCTTAGCTGATATAATAACAACACTGTGGGAGTAATGTGTAAAATGGCAGTGCTAATGAGCCACTCTACAATAAGAGCTGAAATGAAAAATATATTAAGGATGTCATATTAACTTAGGACTACATGTGTTCTTCTGTTTAGTGTACATGATCAAACTGGGCACCCTGGAGAATGAGAGCACCGCAGATGTCGAGTGGCGTCACCATGCATATACAAACACATCGAAGAAAAGGAGGTTCCTCAGTGTGCAATAGGAATCAAGACAACAACTGTAAAGTGTAACTGGACAATTGTCAAAAACTGTGTTGTTCTGAACTGCAGGAAGTCTCAAAATGTTGCGGATGTAAAATGACAAGTGAGGTTTTGTCAGAGGAGTTTAACAAATGTGAGAAGAACGTGTGATCAGAAGGGTGTACTATGACACAAGATCAATGCGTTACGAAGTACCTATGTTGAGCCCAAAGTCAGATTTTAGAATGTCATGAAGGTTTCTCTCTTTTATCCTGCAGCTAACTGGTACCACCTTTTCACCAATTCTTTTCCTGACAATTCTCAATGAGATGAGAATCGTCTGTACCACACAATTAGTAACAAAGACCGAATGCATACTGTATGGAGTTTGTAACAACTGTTATGCTATTTTGTAATAAAATTTGTCTATTCTGATCTTCGTTGGTTCCATGGTGTTTTATCTGGCCCATAGTGAATAACAACTGTCCACATGTCCAAGATACAAAAAAAAAAAAAAAAGCATAGTGTAAGATTATGAACAGTGTAAGTATATGAATAGAAATCTAAATCTGTTTTCATATTCATTCATTCAATTTTTTTTTAAAACTGGAAGTACATAAAGACGTCATTGACAGTGTAGCAGAGGAACAAGATAAAAGATGGGGCCACACAAGAAATGTAGGTAACAATACTGATGACAAACTTTATTGATCCTACAATGGGGGAATGTACATGTTCCAGGAGCTAGATCCATGAAACATGGACAAAGCAGGACAAGAAATACAATAAACACAATGTACACCTTCCACATGTACAGATGAGACGTGATGAATTTACATATAGATATGTACAGATATGGAAGGACGTTATTTATCCAAATAAAGGATGCACTGTGTATAGAACTGTACTTTTATACAGCAGAGTAGAGCTGCGTTTCTGTTATTGAAGTCAAAAAATTCTTGACAAAAAAGACATGATGTTATTGCACATGAAGAGAACTGCTATATTTTGTTGTTGAGCTACACAATTAAAAAAAACTGATCCATGATGTTTTTGCACTTGAAGAGCTATAAAGAGAAAAGCAGTGTTACAAGAATTTTGTTGCACATCAAGGCTGCAAAGACAAAACAGTGAAAAAAGATTTTGTTGAACTGGAAGAGCAATAGGATTTTTTTTTTTTTTAAAGTATTGAAAATGTTCCACTGGACGAGAAATAAAGAAAGATAACTGAAAGGCAATGTTAATAAAAGGTAATGGAATATTAATTAGGGCATTGGCATTTTAAAAACAAATAAATCAACTGAAACAAGAAGAGCTGGTAGTAAAATACACAGATAAGAATAAATATGAGTACAGTCTCAGGCAGTTCTGCAGGTTATTCCATGTTGCAGGTGCACAAGGTGTAAAACTGCATTCTCCAAGCTTCGCATAAACAGCCAGCACCTTCACAACATGCCAAACACTATTTATTATTTTGTTTAATTGGGAATAGCTTTGGTACATTCTTGTCGCAAAACGTGCAGTGTAGTTCATTTACATGACAGTGTACTCACAGCTCCCACCTCTAACATGTACAGCTGCTGTTGTCCAATGAAAGAGCGCAGCTCCAGAAATGAACCAATGAAGACGAAGCATCATGGTTTTCCGCTTTCCCCGAACTTCTTGACAGATCCGACTTCAGATTGAGAGAATTCAAGATGGCTGCTACAGGTGAGAGTTTCACTTTTATCCAAACTGCTTAATTGCGGAATCCGGTTTTGATGTTACTTTGTCAAATGTACAGCGATACCAGAATCGTGCTGTGGGAAGCATGTCAGTTAAACAGCCACTGTTTTATGGGAAGAGAACAGAAGTAGCAACAAGCTGACGCGCTGGTAACCCCCCTCACCCCCCCTAACGTTAGCAGGCTAACACTAGCATTAAAGCTGTTCACAGTAAAGTGAGCTAGTCACTGAGGGAGCCACATAATCTCCTCTCACGCTCCAGACAGCACTTAGCTAGCAAGCTAGCAAGTCGACCTGCCAGGAATTTCCGAAAGCTTTATTAACTTTGCGTCGTTGGCATTATGTCGCCATTGTATCACGTCTTACTTACACGCCACTAACTACTCTAAAAAGTACTTTGCTGGTTAGCCATAGTCGGTTCACTGGCGCCCCGAGGAACATGGCCTCCCCAAACTGGAAATGTCATATTGCATAGCAGGCAAATCCTATGCTAACGGCAGCTAGCATTAGCATCATGGGAGTAGTTAGCAAGTTTGCTGCTTTGGAACTTTGACTGTCAGAATAAATTCATTTCAGAATAAATTCGATACTCGGCGTGGCAAATGTTGGATTATATGATTTAGGGTAAGTTAATGCGTATTGTGCTCTTCTGTGTAAACACTATTAGTATTGTTGCTACTAAGTTAAACAGATGTAAGCTAACGTTCATAACCGGTATGTGTCGTTCTGCGGTTTATCGCTAGTCACTATTTAAAACTCAGGGTTTTTTTTTTTTTCTCGAAAGCAACCGAGAATTTACCCATAGCAGAATGACTAACAACACTTGACGATTTGTTACGGTGTATTTGGTGCAGCGGGTGCTGTGCTAAAAAGTGATAATTTGCCAGAAATTGATTACCATCCGTGGAGCAATTATCCCTACGTTTCTGCAGCATTTGACCTGCCCTGTGCGCTGTATATTAACCATTCCAGCTAATTTTAATGGTTTATTAACTTTAAAGGACCATGTCAACTCATAAAATGCAACTCTCCACTTGCCAAATAGTGACTACAGTCCATACATTATATTGAAATGTTATTAATTCATCAAAATAATTTGATTTCATTCATGAGGGTTAGATTTTGTATTATAGCCCACAGGATAATCGGAAAGAGATTATGTCTCCGTTTTACACATAAAACCCATCTGCAAATCAAATTAATTAGTCTAAGCAATAATGTTAGACATATCAAATACATACAGCCTGAACATCAGAAACAATAATGTGTTTGCCTACAATCAAGTGACAATAATTTTTATTTTCAACTAATCTGTTGATTGTTTTCCTCGACGAATCACTGTATTTGAATGTTAGTTTTATGTCTATAAAATATCGGTCAGTGTTTCTGAATCAAGCATTGAAATGACGAGCGATTAATTTAATAGTTGACAACTAACCGATTCATCGTTGCAGCTGTCGTATAATTTTAAATGTCGTGCCTGATTATGCTATAAACTGCCAACACTTCCTTGGTTAAAAGTTATTCGGTTACAAGAAAGGTTAAAGTTTCACAAATGCCCTTTTGCTGTCACCACAGACTAAAAGATTGAATTATTTGCACATTGTGACTGATCTAGATAAAAGTAGCTTTAGACAGATATAAACTGGGTGGTAATGGCAGAAAATGAGTTTTTGGCACGACGCTAGCTTGATGTATACACCAAGCAGACACAGTCATTTCACTAACGCTATAAAGTCAAGATTTAAAATCGGTCAATAATCTCAGTGCTTTACTTTTTCAGCATAACTTGTGCTTATGTGAAATTTGCATGATGGATATACTGTACAGTGGCACTGTAAATCTTGATGGCAGTTGAAGTACTTTGCATTGCTTTTGTTTGTGTTGTTTAGCAGTTTGTCATTCAAACCTGTGTTCTTAAAATCATGTACATTGTCAAGATTGCTTGAAAGAGACTTTGTGCATTGGGTTGGATTTTTACAGTTAATTTCTTACGATGGGCATCGACACCCTCAGCCCATGGTAGCATTAGATCTCTGTATTTAAACAAGGTGCATCTGTGTCTTGTGTTGCAGGTTCTAAGTAAAGGGCTAACTCCTCTGTCCCTGCTGTGCATGAAGCTCTCCTGAGGTTGTGGTGTCTCAGTGCTGTGTCCCTCAGCTCCTCCTCCTTTTCATCATGTCCTCCACCTCCTCCTCCTACTGCTCCTCAGGGGAGACCAGTCCGGAGGATGTACCCAGAGGTGGGGGCACTATCCGAGTCTACCTCCCCAATAAACAGAGGACAGTGGTAAGATGTTTGACTTTATACTTCTCTTCACCAACAATATACTGTCTTGTTACAGAAACAAGTTTTTACATTAAGCAAACTCAAAATGTGACCACAGTGAATTGTTTAAAAGGTGACAGTTGACATTTACCATGTCTGTGAAAACATTTTCTTGCACCTTTCATTGTAAGTGTAATTACTCACACAAAATTTGACATCTTTCACAACATGTTAGGGAGTCAGCTAGTGGACAGTTGGGATGAAGTTTCACAGATGGTGCCTGTGACCATCTTCACTTTATTTGACTTCAGAGTCCTATCAGACCTCGATGTCATGTTTTCATAGTAACAAAATTACCTGTTAAATTGTCCTGTCATGGTGTCATTGTGCTAAACTGTGACCTCAGTGATAGTGATTATTGTGCATGGCAGTGTGGATCTCTCTGTTGAAATTGCCATATATCTAATGCCCAATCTTTACCTCGCAGAACAACTATACACTCTGTAAGACCTACATACATGTCCACTTTTTGTACCCTTGAGGAAAACTTGACTTTTTTTGCAACGTTGATTTCATGTCATGTGCCTGCATTGCAGAAGTGTTATGTACGAGGGTACTTTAAACGGTTCTGGGCCTCACCCAGAAACAAGGGACGTAACTCTCATTTTGGGGCATAACTGTGTACTGTAAAACCTATGTTACTGTCCACAAAAACGTTTGAAGCAGTCAAAAGAAAAAAGCTTCTTCCTTAAAAAGATAACAAAGCTTGAGTACCGATGAATGAAATACATTAAAGTTTAATGAGCCTATGTTGAAAAATATCACAAGAACATTCTTTCTTTTGTAGTTTGTTTCTTGTGAGGTTGAGAACTTTTTGAAGTACCCTCCTGTTATTGCTAAATAGATATGTAGATACTAGCATCATTTCATGTAGTCTTATTATCCAACAAAGACACAGCAATGCAAGAGCATTCTTTTTCCTAATAATAATTTTGTCATGAGAACTGTACTGGCTGAACAAAGTCCTGCCAAACCAAACCTTGGCTAAGCTCTTACTTTTTCCTCGTTGGCTTTTATTTAAAATGAACAGACACTACTGCATGAACCAAATCTGTTTTGTATTACTGTGTTGGAAAAGCACACATAATTATGAAACGTCTTGTGTGGTAATATCACCATGGAACCAGCAGCTGAGGCTGACTGACATCCTACACTGTCATCTATAAGAGGTTTGTTGTGGTCAGAGAAGGAATGTAACATTGTTATTTGAGGGGTGAGGTTGGGGGTGGGGGGATGTATACGCGAGATTGAAGTTCTCGTTTACTGAAAGTTCTCTGTCACAACATCGATGATCTGTATTGTGAATATTAACCTGATGTGTGGCTGTCATTTTTGCTGACCAGCACTGTCAGGTTGCCTCCATGTTACCTGTGTGTACCTATCAAATGAATGTCATTGCAAAGTCACATTTGTTCAAATATGGGTCTGTTCGCAGGTCAATGTCCGCCAAGGACAGACAGTGCACGAGAGTCTAGATAAAGCGCTCAAAGTGAGAGGCCTAAGCCAAGACTGCTGTGCTGTATTTCGCCTTTTAGAAGGGTAAGATTGCATTATTGTCTGCTGAATGTCCTCCCACATCATATAGGGATAATGGATTGCATTCTTTTTCGCCTACATAAAAGACTGAGAGGCAACAGCAGACAGTTGTCACAAGTTTCATATTGCCTGCACACATCAAATTATGTGTTTTTTGTATTGTATTGTGCATTCTTTTAAATATTATGTTTTATCTACATCATCTTTTTGTGCCCATAAAGGCACGAGTAACTTTTTTTTAATTGTATAGGCAATCCACAGTATCGGAAAGTGAGAAAAAGGCTAAGTCTTAGTTAAATACTATCACAAAGTCAATGGTGATATGATGTGTTTTCTTTCTGTAACATAATGCAAAAGGATCTTGTGACCTAAACCTAAACACATAGAAGGTGTAGTATGTAAACTCCAGCTTTTAGTGTTAAAGACCTGCACTTTGTGTGTTTACCAAACACTGCAACCCCTTCCCTATGATGAACACCTTGTTCGTTAAAGAGAAAACAAAGGCAAAAAATGAAATTGTAACACCAACTGTAAACATTAAATATACACTGCTCAAAAAATTTAAAGGAACACTTAAAAGGAAAACTGTATAATTTATTGAGAACAAAATTACATGAGAATGGATAGTGGAAACCAAAATTATTCACCCACTGAGGCGGGGATTCACAGTCACTGGATAGCTCGATATCCCAGAAGTTTAGATGAGTTGTTGTTACACTGTGATGATTAAGTTTTCCCTTAATTTTTTTGAGCAGTGTAATTTACAAGCACACCTAATTCACCTTTGATATCTTTAATTTAGTTGTGCAGACACAACGACATACGCATTTTCTCTACACTCTGTTCCAGTTTTTATGTACAAATGAAGTGTTTTAGGTCATATGAACAATCTGTCTAACTGACTTAGTGCAATTATATGTTAAGCAGTATTTCATCATGTCATAAATACAAATTAAATGTGTATGATGTAACTTACGAGAGAGATGAGTTTATCATCCAGTATTGGCTGAAACAGGCCTTTTGCTTATATTATCATGTATGCTCTTGAGTTGGGGGCTGCAAGGTGCAACAGTGGTTAGCATCGTTGCCTCGCAGCAAGAAGGTCGCCGGTTCGCATACCAGTGAAGATCTTTCTGCGCAGAGTTTGCATTTTCTCCCTGTGCAGTGTGGGTTCTCTCTGGGTTCTCCAGCCGCCTTCCACACAGTCCAAAAACATGTTGAGGTTAATTGGTGATTCTAAATTGTCCGTAGGTGTGAATGTGAGTGTGCTTGGTTGTCTGTCTCTAAGTGTAGCCCTGTGATAGACTGGCGACCTGTCCAGGGTGTCCCCTGCCTTCGCCTTAAGTCAGCTGGGATAGACTCCAGCCCCCCACGACCCTAGTGAAGATTAAGCAGTGTATAGATAATGGATGGATGGATGGCTCTTGAGTTGAGAACAACTTTATAAATGTATAAATTTCCACCTCCAAGTCTGGAAATGTATGTGTATTAAAATTGATGTTAATTTAACTCTTAACTTTTCCATGTGTTTGCTAAGTCGGAAGAGACTGACAGACTGGGATACAGACATCACTCCTCTGGTTGGTGAGGAGCTTTTAGTCGAGGTCCTGGATGATATTCCCCTCACAATGCACAACTTTGTAAGTAGCAGGCAAAAACACACACCTTTGTATAACATGGTTATGGCTTTCATTGAAACATGTAATATTCACAGAATGCTGGACTATCAAGAAACTGAGAAATATTTGCCTTATATTTGAATCTGTGATAGTTTTTGCAAGAATGTCTCTAAACATTTTTGCTGCAGAAGTGAATATCATGGCCTTTTTGTCTGTGCAGGTACGGAAAACTTTCTTCAAGCTGGCTTACTGTGATTTTTGCCACAAGTTTCTTTTTAACGGCTTCAGATGTCAGACATGTGGCTACAAATTTCACCAGCACTGCAGCAGCAAGGTGCCTACTGTATGTGTGGATATGGATACAGTGAGCAAAAGGTGAGATGGAAGAAAAACTTTTCACTTTATCGGGCGTACCAAGCGCCTTTCTGGTCATTTGATGCCAACAGAGGCAAGGGTTATTTTCCAGTTTGGGTCTACTAAACATTAAAAAAAATTTCAGATGCTGTTCTATGCAAACGTTTTAGGTACTAGAGTAAAGTGTGGTTACTTTCAAAACTAACTCCATTCGCAGTTTATATTTAAAAATGAAATCCATCACCCAGGGCTGAAGGTAGAGCAAACCTAATCAAATGAATATTAAGTGTGAGCACCCTTTGCCTTCAAGACAGCAGAGATTTTTGTTAGCACACTTTTGCATATGTGTTCAAGGTGCTTGGCAGATAGGTGTTCTAGCATCTTCGAGAACTTGCCACAGTTTTTCAGTGGAATTAGACTGAGTGTTTCTTTTCTATTCATGTAATCCCAGACTGACTCCATTATGCTGAGATCACAGCTCTTGGGGGGGGCCATATCATCTGTTGCAAAAGTCCTTGTTCATGTTGCTGAAAAGAGAGCTTTATGACTCAAAATGATGAATTCATTTGTTCTGATAGCTCCTTGATGCTGTTGTGTGATGAATCTAATCATCTGAAGTATCTAAAATGTTTGAACAGCACTGTTTAAAGCTTAAAATTCTGCATCACTTGTCGGGGCTCCAGACTAATGTTGTCACTGGTAGCTGCAGTGTAGCCGAATCTCTCAATTCGTCTCACCTCCCACCTTTGAACAGGCAAAAAAAACTCACTTGCTAAACATCTTCCTATCGAAAGACTCCACATTTAGCGATGTCCACTGCAGTGGATGCTACCTGGCGGCTGCCATGTGCTCAGACAGGTGTGTGAGCAAACATAACTTTAAAAGGGTGAAATATGGTGTTATAATGTCAAAATTGTTCAAGATAAAATAATGATTTTATGTACAGGCGCTGTTTTCTGTGAGCGGACAAAATGGGGCACGCAGGTGGGCTCCTCTTTTGTAAGAGGAAAGTGCATTTTTTAATGTTCATACCACAGTCAATCGTGTTCATGTAATGGTGGGAAGCTAAAATCATTTTTGTGATTACTATTCATTTAATTTTGCAGCCCTACTACTGTGTTAGCCATTGTAATTTAATGTATTGAAACTTTTTCCTTCATTTGGTCAGTCTCCCCACCTGCACCTGCACTCTGATCATCATGTGTGTCTAAGCTGGACCTCTCCCTCTCTACCTGCTCTTTTCTTATTTTACTTTGTTATTAAAATGCACAGCAGCTAAAATAACAAGAGACAAGGACAGACTGACAGAGCCACAGAAGACATTAAAGTTCTACTTTCCACCACTGTGGTTAACGCAGTAGCTGCCTTCGCTGGTTAGAGCGACAGCAAAACAGCTTAATGATCATCATGCACTCGCACGAATGTGACCACTTGAAATTTATACTCGCACATTCTCAAACAAAGGTTGCATATGTGACCATTTTGATCGCAGTCTAGACCCCTGATTTGTGTTGCTATAGAAGTGCTAAACTCCTAAAAAGTCTACTCTGTAGCCACATTTCACTCTTGTCTGAAGTTTGTCGTACTGCCTCCGAGGTGAAAAGTTCCCATTCATTCTCAAAACCAGCAATGTTTGGACCAGGCATACAGATTAAAAGGAAGACAACTGTGCATTTTGTGCTGAAGGGAAAAAACTCCGCAGCAGCAGCAGCATTGTTGGGGCTACACATGGTAGAGTGAAGAGAAAACAGTGTCTGTTTTGGTTATTGGCTGGGTTTCTTTTTTTGATGCAGGAAGCCTGGGTGACAAAAGTAAAAATTTAACATAATCAGAACCTTATCAACTTTAAGTCTCTTTGATCATGTGTCATCCTGTTCCTACTGTGTTTTGTCTAGGGGTGAGACCAATCCCTGCACAGATGAATTTCCACGGATACTATTGACAGAAAATTCCCCGTCTCAGAGCAACTTAGCCTTAACCCCAGAGCCTGCTGGGTAAGCTGTAAAACTAAACAAATTGCATTCAAATTCAAAGGACAGTTTAACCTCAACCTGTGAAACTGATATTGAAATACAGATGGTGACTATTTTACTTCATCACTTAGAATGGGCCTCCTGTCCCCGACCTCGACCTTTCACTTCCCCATGTCAGGTGGAGATGGTCAGTCTCTACAGAGGCACCGCTCCACCTCCACTCCCAATGTTCACATGGTCAGCACCGTGGGCCCTGCTAATGCCAGCATCATTGAGGTCAGTGTTGACTGCTTGGTCCATGTTTTGATTGGTTGCCTATGCAATGAGAGGATCCAGTTATATCTTACTGTATGCAGTCTTGGAGTTCTACAGTTACTAATGTGTGTATGAGGTTATCAAATTAACAGTGTTGTATCTTTCCTCCCTTTAGGAAGCACTAAAATTACACAACACAATGGGTACAGTTTGAATTTCTTTCTTCTTCTTCCATTTCAGAAGTTGTCACCATTTTCTATTCTTACAAGTTTTGTTATTCTGCGTTTGACCTCTCTCTTGTTGTGCTGTCTCTCATCTCCACAGGCCCTGAGCCGTCACCGAAGCCCTCCACCAGTCCACCCTCTTCTCTTGGATCTCCAGGAAGGAGACCACCCAAGTCCCCTTCAGAGCACAAGGAGCGCAAACCCTCCTCATCTGACGACAAAAAGAAAGTAGTATGTAGTCTTTAACCTTATTCAACGGCTATAAGTAGTCTTTAAACAGAATTATTAGTAGGTGTACAACCTTTAAAGATCAATTCACAGTGTTTATGTAAAAAGACAAAGTAAAGGGATTTACTTCAGGTGAACTCCCAGTTCTGCATGTTCAATCAATGTGTATTTTCAGCACCGAGGTGCCTACAGAGACTCAACTTACTACTGGGAAGTCCACTCTCGAGAGGTCAACATCCAGAAGCGAATAGGTGCTGGCTCTTTTGGAACTGTCTTTAAGGGCAAATGGCACGGAGATGTGGCAATCAAGATACTCAAAGTCAAAGAGCCAACGCCTGAGCAGTTACAGGCATTCAAAAATGAAATGCAGGTCTTACGGTGAGCAGTGCTGTTTGTGTTTTACATGACTTTAGGACTTTGTTTTTTAACAATAGGCTTTCACTGACCAATGTTTGGTAAAATACCTTTGTATAGAGAGGCATTATAATAACTGTCACTGGCACTACTTTGACTAACAGCAGTTCATATTTTCATGATCTGACTTTGATCTAATGTAACTTGACCTCTATGTGATTGCAGATGAGATAATGGAATTTCTAACAACATCATGTTTCTATTCTCTGTAGGAAGACCCGCCACGTCAACATCCTGCTGTTCATGGGCTATATGACTAAGCCCAACTTTGCCATCATCACACAGTGGTGTGAAGGCAGCAGCCTGTATCGCCATCTGCATGTCACAGAAACCAAGTTTGACACTATGCGTCGCATTGATGTGGCCAGACAGACAGCACAGGGCATGGAGTAAGACCTGCGAAAAGATTCCATTTCACCATTAGCACTTACTCATTATATACGCTCTGTTTGACATACTAGACATCAAGTCTCATTTTGTTGAAGCATTTTTCCCAGTACTTGTTACACGCACAGAATGGACTTTGGTAGATTGTGAATTATTGAGTGAGATACAGTGCTTAACAAATGTATTAGACCACTACCCAATGTAAGGTTTATACAACAGCTGCCCTAAATTAACAGCATTGGAAATTACCAAAATCATTTTTTCATGTTTCTGTAATCGTGAATACACCAGTATGTAGAAGCTCGTTAACCTAAATGATATTTTTAATGCTAAAATATAATTATTATTTTTATCCATGTGTTTTCAAATTTACTGTTTTACAAAAAACAGAAAAAATACTAAAGCACATTATTATTTCTTGATCAAGATGTCAAATTATAGCTATTTACTTGCATTCCTGAACAGAAAAAATAGTTTTAGTGGTTGAATGTTATGCTTGATAATTTCTGACTTTTCAGAGAAGCCCAATGAGCCAGCTTAGATATGGGTACAAAAGGTGAATTCAGTTTGAAAGTCCTCATTCCTGTTCAGAATGGTAAAACATCGAGAGCTGAGTGCACATTAAAACATTTTATGAGACAGGTGGTCTTGTAAATTTGTTAAGCACCATACATCACATGTACATAACATGCATGAACTTACTTCCATTTGGTTACATTTCATTTAATGTGAAACTAACTTTACAAATGGTATGACAGTGTCTGTGCATGGGGCACTTTTGCAATAATGTCAAAAGTAAAGCCTGATTCCTTCATGCAGGGATTTCATAAATTTGTGCAAAATGTAGTCATTGTTTCAACATCAAAGTTGACATCCGTAATAAAAACTTTTGTCTCTCTTTTTCAGTTATCTTCATGCGAAGAACATTATTCATCGCGACCTGAAATCAAACAGTATCCTTTTGTTGTTCAGTGGTAGATTTTGGCTTAGTTAAAAACTGTGTGACAGAAGTCAACATAGGTTTCTGAGCATAGACAGCTGCACATTCAAGCAATAACCACAATGACTGGTCTGAAAAACATGCTCTGTCGCTGTTTAAGGTTTAACCACAAACAAGAATCATTGGCTTTTAATAGACTGAGGTGTATAGAGCAGTCAAACAGTAATATGTTGAGTATTTTGTGTCTCCTCTCAATAGCATGTGAATTGAAACCAGATTACATTGACTTGAAGGGTAGGTCACCTTTCTCTGTTTTTATATAAACTCCAAATTTAGAACTCTGAACCATTTTTATGGCTAAGCATTTGAAATGAACTTGTTCATTGTGGTAAAGTTTTGCCACTAACAGTTGACAGTGCACTTAGGTCTGTTCCATTCTGTGAAAAAAACATTCCCTTTCTTTCCTCATTGTCCCTGTTACCTTTCATCATTTCTTACTTGTTTAAGGTTTTTGTTGGAACTGAAACCATGAATATCGACAGCAAGTGTCTGTTGTAATATTTTCTGAGCTCTGCTACCAGATATTTTCCTCCACGAGGGCTGGACTGTCAAGATTGGTGACTTTGGCTTGGCCACAGTGAAGTCTCGGTGGAGCGGCTCCCAACAGGTTGAACAGCCCAGCGGGTCCATTCTCTGGATGGTAAGCTTTTGTTACACTGTACATGATGACTCTTATTCAAGACAGATTCATTAAAACAATGTGGTTATTTTACAATGACATAAAATATTAGATTTGATTATTTTAGACCTCAAAATGGTAAACTCCACTTAAATATTGACTGACAGCTTTTGTGAGGATCGTCTGATTGTGTTCACATTGTGAAGATAGTACTCAATGTCTGCCTGTTTGACTTCTCTCAGATAAAGATTTTAGCTGCCCCCATCAGTGAGCTAAATATTTACCTTCTGTTTTATAAAAGTTATCTATTTTATAGATAACTTTAGATTTTATAGCTGTGCACATGCAGCTCTCCAGACACTGGTAACATTGGTGCTATCAACTTTGACAAAACAAACAAATGCAGCCATGTGAAATTTTGAATTGTACACACTCAAAAAATGGTCGCATATGAAACTTTTTTTTGTCGTAGTTTGGATCTTTGACAGGGGACTTCACTGGCTTATTCACATTTTCCACCAAAAGGAATTTACCTTTGGTTTGGGCTTTTTGCATTTCTTAATGTCTGTCCACAATGATTATGAAACGTACATAATGACATCAAGTCATGAGTGTGTCAAGAATTGTCTCTGTTTTTTTTTTTTTTTTAAATAACGTGGAATAATATGATAGAAAGTTAAAGCATTTTGTCTCTGTATATTGATTATCTAATTTTAATTAGATTTTCATGCACTTTGCTAAAAACCAGAATTTGGTAACTCATTGATGCTTCTTTGATAAATCTGATTTCCATACATGCAAATGTTATGTGATACCATATGTTGACATAGATACTTGTGTTATATTTGAGACATAACATCCTAGTAAGCAGCCAAATGAGTGTAAACAGGATGGTTCAATAAGTGGCTTCTTGTGTTTTGTCCTTTTCTCCATCCAAGGCTCCTGAAGTGATCCGAATGCAGGACACCAACCCGTACACGTTCCAGTCTGATGTATATGGCTATGGAGTAGTGCTGTTTGAGCTGATGTCAGGGACCCTGCCTTACTGCAATATCAACAACAGAGACCAGGTTCCTTGACACTATTCCTCTTTGTGTTAACACCTAACTGACTCACTCTAAAGCTGTTTCTGATTATTTCAATTCATCTTTGTGAAAATAAGTACATGATGAAGGGACTTAATTTTCTAAGCATGAGGAATAGTAGCTATCAAATATCGGTGTCATTTAATAACCCGTTAGCACTGCAGTGTTACAGTTGCTGCATTGCTGCATTTGGGTTATATACTTAATTGTGACCAACTGTGCCACGTACTAAATGTCAGTGGGTAGAAAGACATGGGTAAATAGATGCAAACAAAATACCAAAAAGCCAGTACAAACAATAAGTGTGACAACTTAAACAATAAATAAAGAGGACATGTTAATAGGCAAACAGAACAGTGTGGAACAGTGATGATGGCAGCAGCTTAGTAAGTTATAACAATCAGATTATATGATGTGATATATGATGACAGGCAGATAACACATAACATAGCCCCTGTAAAAAATGAATGGGGTGGTTTGAAGCAGACAGCACTATACATTGTGCAGTGTGGTAGCTATTCTATAGATGTATAGTGTGTGTTTGAGTTTACCACAAGGCTATGGTTTTTACACATAGCCTGTACACATCTGAAATTCCATGAATCATGGAAAACAGAGATATGGGCACACAGGTGGGACAGAAGATACCTCTGCTGAGGCCTTCCTGATTCTGCTACTAGACCTCCTGCCTGGTGTTCAGCTCATTACAAAAGTAGGTGCCAGCGTTGCACCCTGCTTTTGCAGATTTTCAAGTGTGTTAAGTAAAGCAGTCAGGAAGAGACCACATCATTATGATCTCATCTTCACATGCTGTGAAAGCAAATTTAGCAGGACTAAACTAAGCTAAACTAAAAAAGAATTACCTGCTGGTGGCACTTAGTAGAAACTCATGACAACACCAAGGTTGCAAATGTCTGTACCAAATGTCATAGCAATCCATCTGGTTTCACTAACTGACTAAAAGATGGAATGACACCGATCACAGTATATCCAGGCTGTCCCACATTCACTAGCTGTATCAAATTAAGACCTTGACCAGGTGGAAAACATTGTTACCAGTTGTACTAATTATATACCTGCTTTAAGTTGGCAGCGACACTCTTCCACTCACATAGCACTGTTAGAGTTCAATAACTATGTCTTTGTTTTTTTTCTCAGATAATCTTCATGGTTGGACGCGGTTACGTGTCTCCAGACCTAAGTAAGCTGTATAGTACCTCACCTAAGTCAATGAAAAGGCTTATTATTGACTGCCTGAAGTTCAAGCGTGATGAGAGGCCTCTGTTTCCACAGGTCAGTAAGGTTTAGATTACTACTGTTCGAAGGTATTCCACAAAATTAGCACAGGCTCAACTGAGTACAAAAACAGTATCATCATTCAGTATGAACTGGAGAAGCATTAAAGCAAAAAAGAACATAGTGGTTTGCACTGCTGTTACCACAGTCTTTATTTTTTTTATTTATTTAATATACACCTACACTGGTGGCCACCAAAGTCCAAAGCCATTAAATCTTGCGCAAGGTGTGAAAAAAAAAATAAAAATACAAATATATATATATATATATGTTTCATTTGTTGTCTGAAAAGGTTATGTAAATGCAGTAATGTATAATCCATAAAAATGGACTCCTGAAAAATAATGTCATTGGTGTCAGACAAGGTTTTTTTGTTTTTTTTTATATACTTATAATTCCCATATATGAATTGTCATTACAATGTGCAAACTTTCGGTATATGTGTTGTTAATAGTTTCCTTACATTTGGTTGTCCTTCATCAGATCCTGGTAGCCATTGAGCAGGTGCAAGAACTGCTGCCAAAAATTGAGCGGAGCCGCTCAGAGCCATCGCTCCATCGGGCCGTCCATGCTGAGGACCTGAACCCCCTCCTTTTCCACACCACCAGGCTAATGCCCCTCTAAGCTCCCTGCAGCACTGAGCAGAGAGGCTGTCACCTTGTCCAAAACCACAGCATTCCCGTGCCTCAGAGAGGCCACAGCTGGCTGCCCTGACAGGCCACGACCCACAACTAACTCTCCAGCAAAGCTCAGTAACAAACTGTAGAAATAACTTTAACGTCTTTCTTAGTCTAATAGTGAGTCTTCTCTTCCTTTACACAAATGACTAAGACCTGACTGCCAGGGGGAAGAACGGTATATAGATGTATGTTAAAATGTTTGACATCAGGCCAACTGAGAAAATCTATTGAACAGGTTGACTTGCATTTGACAATCTGACCTACAGGGAGGCATATTCAACTGTTGTCAGAAAAATATGACAACCACATTATGTGCATATACACTGCAAATATTTTGTTTCCCATTTTCAGTGATAAATTAGTCTTACTCAGACCCTTTAGGTACACTGTGATCATAGCCAAAATGTAAATCAGTTCAACAGCCATAAAGCTGGGGCTGCTGGTGCAGGTCACTTGATCAGCTTACATCTTAAAATGCTCAGTTGTCATGTGCCCCTTTCAATGTAATGCAACATAAATGGGACTGGAGACCTGAAATGTAAAGCTAGTGATGTGAAAGCAAATGAAATGCCTGTTTTAGAAGTTTTTGTAGAAGATTGGACATTTTCTTTCAATAGGAGCTTCCAGTATTTACTGCTTTTGCAAATATTTCCACACCACAGTAACAAACCTACAAGAGCACACAGGAGGTGAAACTCAAAGTTGAAAAGGCTGACAACAGGAACAGGTAACATGAGACACTGAACTTTGCAAAAAGGAGGTTTAGTGAAAACTCAACATGTATGATAGTTACCTTGTTGAAACAGTCTGTGGCCATAGAGTGCAGCAGTGAAAGATCTGAAAGAGAGAATAAAAGTCTGTCAGATGACATCGTCTTCCACAAATGGAAAACACTTACACAAAACTCACTCATTACGGTAAATGTGGTCAAGTAGGGGGGGACAAAGTTCCTATTAATGGTGCGGTAAACTAATAATTAGCCAATAGCCAAATAACCATTTGACATTTGGGGGTTGGGTAGCAAACCAAGCAGGGCCTGGAGAAAATTGGCTGTAGATCCAAATAAAGACATTGTGAAAGCACACTATTGTTTGAGGGGTAGAGAGGCATTGACATCACTTAATACTCTATTCAGTCTTAAAATCTTATCGATTGGCTACAACACAACAGGTAGTGTTAAACTGGTTTCACTAAATGAGCACTTTAAAAAGAATACTGCCCCATCAGTCAGTTCCTCAAACTAATGACACTTGTCATGACATTTACCCTATGCCACTAGACTGATTTATTTGGCCCAGTTGTTTTGCAGTAAATACAGAAGCTCACCCTGATACTTAATTTTTCTAAACAAAAATATGAGAAGTTTTGCAGTAAAACCAAGCAGATGGTTGATGAGAATCTCAACATGATTTTAAGGGCTCAGTTACAGACTAAGTATTTGTCCACTTGTGTAAAACTAGCAGGTCATTTATTGGTCTAACCAACACAATGGCAGGAATACATTTCCATGCTGATGAACACAGCGTACAGCTGACAGCAAAGCACAGCCACAGGTTCAAGAAATATGAAACGGTTCGATTGCTTTCCTAGTTTTACTAGAATGTCATCAGATTGCAGATGAGATGGTTTTAGTTCATGTTGTCAACGGCATTAACATATTAGCATGTGTGCAGCATTAACACTGTATTATCACGGAGTAACTTGGGTAACTAGCTGCTCTAATTTGGACTTGGGTAGGTGTGAGGAGTATTTAATGTTCTGCAACAAATTTGGTGTGGGTCAAATGAAGCAGACTGTGGGACGTGTTATTGTGTCATCTAAACACGAAGGTGTTACAGCTGCCAGCATTCAACATGTCAGTCTCTTGAGTCTCAACATGAAGTCGTGCAAATCTGGAACATGGTGACCCTTTTAGAAGCGTTTTTTTTTTTTTTTTCTTGAAGGCACTGATGGTGCTGCTCTCTGTTACACACAGGAAAAGCGATGGAAATAATTCAGGTTCACAACCTGCTTGCTTTCACTGCTGCATAAAGTAGATGTGTCTGTAAGATTACTCTCAAATTTAAAAATTGTCAGGACCGCTCGTCTATTGTGGAAAAGTGAAAATCAGGTGATATTTCTTTCAGTAAGAGTTGGACAATGTACACTGTCACCTTCAATAGTAGTCAGTGTGTAGAGAACAAACATGTTGTATCACTGTAGCAGAGTGACAACCAAGAGTGGCTCCCTGCCTGTGTGCTGTACGTTGGAACAGAAAGTGGTCTAAGAAACTGTGATTATCACAGTCTTTCTTGTCTGAGCCTGTTCATTAGTACAACGCGTGACTTGTTGATCATGGTGCTCACAGTGTGATTCCTGAGGAGGTCTCTAACTATTTCCTGTTTTCTTTAAACTGACGTAAAAAAAAATGTGTATCTTGTTTAGGATTGCATTTGACCCTGCTTAGCACTCAGGTGTACGCTGCTCCTTGATGCAATATATTTCCAGCAGATGAGGTTGTATCATAACTTTGGTTTAATGGTGAAAACAAGCTGCCTTACACAACTGTTAGTTGAGCTTAAAGGGCTTCAGGATTCAGCTAACGTTGCTGTGCTGTTTTAATCATTGCACCTTGTAGACACAGGCAGAGTCATTTATGAAACACTGTTTCTCTTTAACAAGGCCGAGCCTCCACATGGTCGATAAAGCTAATCCCATGCAGCATGGATCTGTCAAGAGTAGACATGGTGGAGGGAGCCAGGGCTGGTCTGTCTGTCTCGAACCACAGTCGGAGCTGCTTTTGCTCTTGGCCTGTGTGAAACTATTTTGAATTACGGCTGCATTCACATTAGCGTCTCTGTCATTGTTAATGATATGATTTGATTTCTGCTTTGTGTTCTCAGGTTTGGCATGCTCCAAGTCATTGTCAGATTTTTAAATACAAATATAAGCCATAATTGTTCTCTCATGCAGTTTTGAAGAAGTAACCTACAGAACTCAAAGCCTCTTCTTCAACCAAACAGCTGACAGTGTGGTGTCAGTGACATCAACAGGGTAGGGCTTTCAGGTGAAGTGTGTCTCAGAGTCACACCTGATTGCCAGTTAGTACAGTCAGTCGTACGAAGCATCACTAGCTTTCCATCCAGCTACTTTAATTTGCACAATCTGAATGAAACTGCTTGATTGAGGGACACCAAAGGATACAGAAAAATGGAAATTTGGCAGTTGTTTGATGGATGATGCTTTCTGTGGTTCAGTGACACTTCACCCACATGTTCAGAGTTATCTGAGTGCTTTCAATACTGTTTACTTGGATGCTGACAGTTCATGTTGGACTGTGTACTGGCAGTATGGAACAAACTCATCACAAAGGTCCACTGAGTTGCTGTCCTGGACTGATAGGACTGTCACTTTTTTCAAAAATTGAAGTTTGAAGTAATTAAAGCGCAGTCCATATCACCTTCAATATAGACTGTACTGAATGTGGTATTGATCTTGCTCTCCCACTGGTGAGGACCTTGTTGTTTAATAATAGGCAGTCAGATGAAGCTGTGCAGTTAACGTTCACTTGTTTGTGGTGCCTTCACTGCTTCCTTTGGGTGGCAAGTAAGCAGTTTTCTCCCAACTGTCAACCTCCACATTTATTAAATAGCTCTATTCCTCATGTCAGTCAGGCAGTTGTAGGTCAAGCTGCTCCCTCTGCTGGACCACAACACAGACTGCTACTGCCTGACATGCCCACAGACTGTCATTTTTGAAAACTGTGTATTTAGTTCTTCCTTATATAAAGAATGTTGAGTGAAAAGTGACAGCCGTAGCAACTAAGTGAACCTTGTGGTGAGCTTGTTTTCTCATCTGATTACGTTCAAATTCTCTAGTCTTTCAAGTGTTTCTGTTTTGACTTCGGGCCATGGTATCTGCTGAAACTCCCATCAATCCCATGTAGTCATGTGACTGTAGGCTGATGCACAGCTGAAAGAGCCCTATTTTGGTTTAAGTACAGCCTCCATGTGAAGGAAGAGCAACTCACCTCTCAATATTCTCTGTTCTTTCAGAAATTCCCACCAGAGCCCTTACACAGACTTTTTTTTCTTTTTTAATTTAAGAATTTCATATTTCCACAGATTTAGTTAGTTCAGTGCTTTTTGTTGTAAATGGTAATTTTGGAGGTATTAGCGTGGTGGTATTAATGAGTCTTATGGTTTTTATTGTCACACTCTAGTGTAAATGGATTAGCAGCAGCTGTGGGGGTGATGTTCAGATGGTGTTGGTGGTGTTCTGGCCATGCTTCTCTGTATACTGTATGTGATGTGACTGAACATTAAGCAGAATAGATCTTAACATCTGTGTCAGTCACTAATGAACTGACTGCAGTTTGAACCGTGATATTTTAATGTTGTGAAACTAGGGGCTGGGTACCCTAACTGTTCTTACTTATTCCAGTTAAATCGGTGGATCGTGGTTGGGGGAGGGGGGCACTGGGTTTACCAATGGGAGTTTGGGTGGGGGTTTGTGAACCAGGGTTGGGAAAAAGTAGTTTCTGTCTTTTTCTTATTTATTGATTTCTTTGCAGAAGATCTCATCTGCGACCGCGAGTCTTTGGGGTGGATTAATTGTTTACCGAGAATGTTTCGGTCTTTGAAACGTTCATGTCATTGCCAGGCACTCTCTTTCCAATAAGAATGTTCTTTTAGGCACGGTACTGTCTGCGCTTCCAAATAACTTTAATTCTGAGACCGTCTACTGCGGGGGCATTTGTAATGGTTTTTCTTTTAAACATCCTGAGCACAAACTAGTTATCCAACATTTTAGCAACATTTTGTTCATAGGGGTTCACTACAATAGCATTTGTTAATAGCAACACTTCAAACAACTGTAAAATTAACTTATGTGGTGGGTGGCGTGTTTAAAATTGAGCCTGTCCAGTGATATTTGAGTGTAACTTAAGTATTTAAATGGTCTAAGGCTGTCGAATGAAATCTTTTCTAAATGAGCTGCTTTTTGTAACCTTTCAGCGGTAGCAAGAACTGAATGTCTTTTTTTTTTTTTTTAATCCATAATGTAAGATCAGGAGTGCTTTACAATAATGTAACACCAGGTTTCCTGTGAATCAATGTAAAAAGTGCATCGCCACTCAGAGGGACCCACTGTCATGGAGGACTTTCTATGTTCCTGTTAAGAAAGCAGTTTGAATCATTTTGGCTCAGTTTTGCATAAGTGTAGTGTCTCCCAAAGATAACTGTGTTCATCTGATATCTAACGGAGGAGGAAACAATATCCACACTTACTGGAAATCCCTGTTGAAATGGACCTGAACAGCTTCAAGACACATGCCAGATACTGGGCTGCCTCTGGAGACTTACAGGGGCACTAGAGGGGGGAATCCAGACTTAACACAGCTGTTTGTTTCACAGATGAAGAGAATGAGCGAGCTGTATCTGAGTAGTTTCTTTATCTTTTTTGTCTTTTCATATCTGTAGGTGAATTGCAATACTTGTGTCTATAGTTTCCGAGGTGTCAGGGGTGTTCAGTTTGCAATAAATGGTATATTCTGCTGTGTACAGTTACATTTTTTTTAAATTACAAAAATTGTACTTGTTTCTACTTTTTTGTGTGATGGTTTCAAAAAGAACAAAATTATTTTAAAGTGTAAAGGAAAGCTTAGTATTTTTTTAGGTTTTTTTGTCTTAAATATTGATGCAGGATTTATTCTTTAAATAAATAAATTCATCTGTGTTACTTTTCGTTTTCAACTTTCTGTACAGTATGTCTCCATTACTGCAGTTGAATATGTTGTGAGACATAGAACTGTCAGTTTCTCAACTGAACTTATTTCCAAAGTTCTTAGAAAAATTGCTTCAGTTACCCTCATTTATATTGAGAGTTACTGAACATAGAACACCTCACAGCTTTTTAAATAGGGAGATTTAGTGCAACACAAGTGTCAAACGTTTAGCGGAACTGACTGCGTGAACACAAGCAAAAGAGGAAGTGGTTATTTTTAAGACTCCACCACAGATCAGTCAACTCCAAGCCAGAGACAGGAAATGTAGATCATCTGACACCATGAACACTGTAAAAAGAGTGACACGGTGCCATGTTTATATCGTAAACAATACTTTATTGGTGCATTTTCAAATATGTTGTCAGTAAATGGTTTGTGAAAGGCAGTTACAGGAAATAGGCAGTATTTTTACACAAACAATTGCTTTTCAAAAATGCTCTAAAGTAAAAACCACGCAAAGACATTCAGATAAACTTGGCAACAAGGAAGTCATATACAGAACTTGTGTTCATTTCACATGACTGAAATAGCATTGTACAAAGCTTGAGCTTATTGTCATAGAAGACCGAAGTAGCCAAAAACGAAAAACCTTTTTTTTTTTTTACTTCTTTCTTTTTCAGGAGCATGAAAAAGTCTGTCAAGCACAAAAACTCCAATCTTTCACAACAACTTACCAAGATGTTGAGTTTAGAAAATAATCTGATCTAAGGTATATCAAAAAGCCTTTTCTGTTTTCCTGCACCAGATTTTTTTTAAAGGACATAACTGTACAATGAAACTAACTCTAAAATATAGAGATAGAATATATATATATATAGTTTGAGAAACCAACGTCTATAACTTGTAGCCCAGTCCAGATCGACTAATGTGGCAGAAGAGTGTCATGGCGAAGCACATTCCCAAGACCTGTAAACAAATCAGATTTTTAAAAAAATGAAATTGTACAATGAATCTGACAACCTTCTTGCCTAATGTTTGTCTCTCTCGGGAGCATGGACACATCCTGATAGCTGTCACTCCATTAAAATGAATGTTTGGACATTTATTCCAAATTGCAACAGTTTTTCAATTTTAAGCATACTGTACAAATTTTTATTTAGGACAGAAAAAAAATGCTTTATTAAAACTAAGAGAAGTTGGAAATCTTTAAATTTGAGTAGACTTGGAGTATTAAAGCTTCATTCATTGATTTGTTTTTGTTGTTGTCTTTGGTCACTTGAATCCCGACAGACAAGTTAAAAACAAAACACTGATGTATTAGAGATCAGTTTTTATGAAAGAGTGCTTCATATGTTTGGCATCCGAATTAAGTTGCCTTTATGACATGTGCTCTTTGTTTTGCTGACAACTTCACAAGAAACCGTCCCATTTTAATACCTCCATCAGCTTACCTCGATAATGCAGAGAACAATGACAGAAATGCCAGTGATGAGGAAATTGTCCTCAAAGAAGGTCTTCAATGTTGTCAGACAACCCTGCAAAAAGAGCATAAATTTGAATTTAGCTAGTTAACACTTAAATGCAATTAAAAGAAAATGACCGTTTGACATCTACAGCGTCTAACAGTGTCTACCGTTTGAAAGTACACAGGATTTGGAGATCCACAGCGGCTCTCGCAGCAGGATGAAGGCACATGACTTCCCCAGTCGGCCGTTCCATTGACTCCGCAGCACTTAAGCTGAAACAAGCCATTTAGAGAAAACACTGAATATCCAACCGCTGTGTGTCACTACACTACGTTTCTGAGAATCTTACCGTCTGGTGAAGCAAGTCCCAGTCGTTCATTATGTTTGTTGAGTTTGCAGCCTGTCCTTTTGCGTCTTTCAGACCCGTGTCGAGATCTTTTTGCACCATGGC
Organism: Stegastes partitus; assembly: GCF_000690725.1. Classification (NCBI taxonomy): domain Eukaryota; kingdom Metazoa; phylum Chordata; class Actinopteri; family Pomacentridae; genus Stegastes; species Stegastes partitus. Next base: position 563,293 of record NW_007577933.1, read on the forward strand.
AGAAATCTATATAGCAAGGTGAGATGACACAGTCTATGTGTGTTTCCAGTATTTGCACAACACAGCGTGATTGTAGATGGACGTGGCCGTACCTCTCCCTCGTATATGAGCAGCAGGCATGCAGCAGTCAGCTCGACCAGCATCAGGATGAAGAGCAGCAGGAAAAACTGCCAACAGAGTTTACTGATTTACTCTTTAAACCACAAACCAGTATCATGGCATTTTATTTTCACTGATCTGTGAAAAGCTGCTGACAAAACTAAAAAGACAAAAATGTCAGCAGTCCAACAACCACACAAGTACAAGCCTGCAGGCAAGAAATTGAAGATTTTCTTTACTTTCATGGCTGCAAAACTTAACACCTTCTGACAAAAGTTTCCATTTTGAGCCAAACAGTCAGTGTGTTATTTGTGTGGATATCAACGTTTTGCTTCCACATAGCTCTGTCAATGTATGTAAGTCAACCAGAAGTCCGTTCAGTCCTATTGGAGCCCCTGTAATCTACAATGTGTTTGTCAAATTCCTCCTTCCAGTTGCTGAACTTTAGTGGCGGATTATTAAAAGATTGGTGTCTGTAACTAACAGGCTATTTAGTTGCTTAAATGCTGACAATCAAATTGTACCAAAGTATAATTAAAAAGAGACCCGTTCAGCTACAAAATCTGTACAAAATACATTTCTTGAGCACCAGGAGGCATATTCTGTATAATCTGTGGAGCTACGGACTCCTAACAAAGCTGTGTGGAAGAGAGGCCTAAGAGTTTTTCATGTTGTTGTGTCTAGTTTTCTTTTCTACATAAGATGTTGTCAGTAACAGTTCAATGGGATGTCACAAAAACAGTTACCAAATCAACGCCAACAATTCTGAAAATGTAGCTGTGCTTGCTCTTTGATAGTACCATAGATACTTAAGACTACAACAACAGATGTGTTGAATGGTGACAGTAAGTGCAGCAGCAGGTCCACTGTGACAAGTCGAGGACAAGACGAGTGAAAGTCATAATGTCACAGAGCATTTGGAACAAAAATAGGAAACACCACAAAGTTTTCTAAGCAGCTCAGACATCTAGAAGTTTGGTTTTTTTTGGTTCCTTCCCATCGTTGTTGAATGCTTGCTTAGATGGAGTCCAAAGGCAACTCTGGATTGTTGGGTTGGGACATATGCTGTGGATTGCGCTATATAAATAAAACTGAAATTGAATTGAATCTATGACAAGCTGTTTTACCATTTAATAGCTGAGTTTGACTGTCTGGATTTAAAACTACAAACAATTCATTTAATCCTTGTGATCAGTCAAAACAGCAGTTAGAGAAACCTGTAACTCACTTTGGACTGGTCAGAACAACAGCTGCAGGTATCTCAAACACCATTATGACTAGTCTGAGCTGTGACACTGCTGATGTGTGCATATGAACTACACATATCTGCAGCGTCATTTTGGTGTGGCACAATTCCAGTGTGAGATTTTTACAACATAATTTGACTTGCTTAAACCAAATTAAAGGTCTCTAAGGGGGAGTTTAAGATATCTTGGACTGGGATTATATTCAGGATTATACTGTAGATATCTGAACCTGGAACCACAACCAGTTGGTATTTAGCTGCAGATACTAACAATGTGAATAAATGAATAATTAAAGGGACCATTCTGCAGTACAGACTGGCCTGGCTACGCAAGACTATGTCTGTGTTGACTTTGCTTTTTAGACCCAGAGGTTATGTCCATCTTTTATATACAGTCTAGAATAAAGCTTGAAATGCCATGTATATACTGCACAGAGCCATGTCACAGGGAATTTTGATACGAGGGGCTTTTAAAGACATTATGACTGGTTTGGGACTATACACAGAACAAAATAATAATAATGATAATTAAGTATGCTTAAAATAGAGCTGCGTTGTCATTTCTGTCATCATGTTGTGACATCCTGGGGAGTCCCCGACTGGGAAGTACTGTGTTAGGATGTCAAAATGCCAAAAAAATAATTTTAAATAGAACTCTAGAAGTTAGCAGATAGACTAGAACAACGACACAACCAGTTTGTGTGTGTGTGTGTGTGTGTGTGTGTGTGTGTGTGTGTGTGTGGGTGTGGTACCGTCAGCAAGAGACAGCGGTTCTCCTTCAGAGCACCCAGGAAGCCCAGGAAGGACACGCAGGTGATGACGATGCCGCTGATCAGCAGCAGGTTGGCTATGTTGAGGCTGGCCAGGTTGGGGGTGAGAGCAGTTAACCGGAAGTTAACCATCATGTACCCACCGAAGCCCAGCACCGCCACACCACACATCTGACAGGAGACAAGACACAGTGCAGCAACACAATCACCTTAGACACCTGATTGCGTTACACAACTACTGGCTGGGTGCCTTGAAATCTTGAACTCCAGGTAAAGAACATTTTAGTTATCATGCCAAGTTCTTTAAGTTACCTCAACTTGAATTTAGTTTTAAATCAGAAATTTGAGTTCAAATTTCACACAATACGTGGGTGTAATTACAAACATTATCATGTCTACCCAACCCATCAAAAATGATGTTTGGAACTTTTTTTTAGGTTTATCTAAATTAACAAATAGGATTTGTTTTTTGTTTTTTACTTGCAACCATGCATTCAGTACAGTTCTAAGAATGGGTCCCTTGACTTCCTTCTTAGAATTGACCTCTCTGCAGGTATTTCTGGCAGTGGACCCTGCACAGGTCTGCTCTGTAGCTACTGAACACAATGAGTTTTTTCTTCTTCTTTAAATGTTGAAGATTTAACTGTCTAAAGCTTAACAACTTGTCATGGTTATTCCTGACCATATCAGTTCCAATACCAGTTGTAACATTAAATGCTTTTTGCACATCAATAATCATAATAGGGATCCAGTTAAATAATATGAAGATAGAAAATGCCTCTAACAAGAGAATTGGATTGGAGTCTTTGTTACGATGCCAATTTGTGCAAAACCCTCTTCGAGTGGTAGAAACTGGACAATAGACATTATTCAGCTGGTTCCTTTACACACACCCAACCAAAACAGGAAGTGTTTAGATTTGACAGATGTGTGGCTAAATCTATTCACCAAAAGACCATTTGTACATGCTCACACTGGGAGGTACCGCCTGGTTGGGAGTCACTGCTGCAGATACTAACAACAGAAACCCCAGTGAGCTCTGAATGTGATGCTGGATGATTGAGACATACGTACAAAACAAAGGAAGTTGGCGACACACATGGTGTACTTTAAACACTTGAGGCAGCCTTGCGCCATCGTGTTACTCGTCTGATCAGACCTGCAACAAGAAACAAACATCTGATATGTCCACAATCTGAGATGCACTCACAAGCAACATATTACTTCTGTGTCACTTAGAAGGTTTATTTGGTGTTTCTGTGAGTGAGGAAGGGGTTTTAAAAGCTGATGAACCGTCATGGTCACACTGCAGGGAAGTGATGCTGACACGTCTCATTTCCTGAATCTACTCTCAGTTAACATTCAAATTCAACTTCTGTTTGTCAAATCCAGTATTCGTACTTGTTACTGATGGTTACGTCACAGAGGTTGTTTTTTGAGGAAATATCACAACTTCCCCAAAATATAAAATGAATACATTGAGGGAAAAATCTCCTCCTATTTCTCACAAAAGTATAAAAAAAACAAATTGTTGATCTGTTTAAGGCAGATCTTGACTGTATGAATTTTTAACAGAGACATAGATGACATATTTTTGATCATATTTGAGCTATTTTCAGGCACTACTAAATTATGGCTGCCACATTTAGTTTTTAAGTTAAGTCCATAGTTTCACATATTTGAAATTAATCTATCATCTAAGTGGAACTATCAAAGACTTTTTAGTTTTTAGTTTTAAGCTCCTTCCTTAATTTTTCAACACATTTCTATATATATGTTTTCAGTGACGAAGGATCTTCACAACATTCTTCAAATTTGGAGATTTCACTAGAACATTAAAAAGAGACCATTACAAGCCATGAAATGAAGTTCATGTCTTACCTGTTTTGTAGAATTAGTATCTGCTTGTCTTCGTTTTCAGTGCTCAGTGAAGTCGGCTGTTGTTCGCACTTCACCTTCTCATGGTGCTGTGGATGGTGCAACACGGCTCATGGGGCTTTCTGCAGCTCTTCTCGCTTCCTCTTTCTAAATGCTAGCTACATGGAAAAATCTATGACTGAGAAAGTGCAGCGAGGAACAACAAATAGCACAGCAAACACTGAAGGCGCATGTCTGTGACACACTGCTTAAATTTAGACATGAAGAAGAAAGATGCCCACATTAGAGCAGTCCAACTACACCAGCAGCTCATCACTCATCACTGTCAGATTGGTATTTTTCAAAGGCAAAATGTTTAGATATTTATTGCAGAACTAGAGATAACAAAACCAGATCACTGGAAGGATTTATTTTTGCTATCCTCTTCCTCATTGGACAAAATTAAAAAATCAAAAGTATAAAAAAACACTTGGAATTATGTAGTGAACAGAAAAGGTGTTCAAAAATTAGCTACACTTTGATTGCACACAACTGATAATATGTTGAGCAGCTTCATGTGGTCGTCACCTGGAGTGGAGAGCCTTGTCAAAGGTTAACAGGTGGAACTTCTTGCATTCCTAATGTTTCTGAGAGCATCATTTATGTTGTGTGAAGGTAGTGTGTTGTTAAATAGTTGCTACACCCAACATAAATCCAACTTGGAGCGAGTTGGAGTGGTTCAGGGTGAAGGAAAAGCAGCAACAAGTGCTCAGTACACAGATACCAATGAAACTTAAACCAGTGACAGGCGGAATGTTACAGTTACAGTGGTACCTGTTAGTGGGAGGGATATATCAGGCAGAAAGTGAACAGTCAGTTCTTAAATTGGTATGTTTGAAGCAGGAAAAATGTGTGACTCTGACAAGAGTTAAACTGTGATGGCGAGACATGTGTGTATATCCTGGAGACAACCGGCGTACCGACGTCAGGGTCAAAGTGCCCTACACTTACTGATCGAGATCCCACAGATAAGCTACTGTAGCAGAAAATGCTCAAAACCTTAATGGATGACCAATGAATGATTTCACATCTTTGAGCCTCAAACACATTCGGACAGGGGAATGGTGCTTTGTTGGAGCTGCTATAATTTATCATTCTATCTGACTACTTCTTATTTATAACCAATTAACGCCTTATGGATGTTGCGCTAATGTTACGTGCATTTCATTTGATTTGTCAATATCAGCACATCAGGACTGAAACAAAGCCATTGGTCACGTGTCTGCCATAGATGAGTGAACATGAGCAGACTGAACCAGTGGAGGGCTGTCTCGCTCACTGCACACTAAGTTCCAGTGTGAAACTGAGCCACACCTTGTCGGAGGTGGACCACAGGGGTGTGAAAATCAACAACTGAACTGCATGAAGAACGACCTGTAGAAGTACATACAAAAATATGCTGTTGAATCCAAAGTATATGATCAATGCTGCTCACATATTGTGTGAAACTGGGGCTCATTTTCTTCATTTTGATTTGGCCCAGTAGAAGAAATTCTAATGCTACTGCATAGTCATATTTTTGTACTTCAAAAATTGTGTTAACAGTTTGTATTTGTCCCTTTCCTGTGTCATTTGACATCACCTAGGTGCAAAGAAAGCTTCATACAGGAAAAAGTTTTGGTGATGTGGCCTACACACAGTACTGATCTCAACCCCATTCAACACCTTTGGAGGGGAACTGGTTCAGGAGACACATCGTTTCACCAAATGCTGGTGTTGGACCTCAGCAATGTCTTTGTGTCCTGGCAAGCAAATCATTGCAGTTAGGTTTTATCATTTGGTGGAGAAGTCAGAAAGCAGACACATGCACCAAACTTGCCACACACATCAGACCCGGTGAAAAATTTATAATTAGGGGGAAATACACAGCTTAATAGAAATATGGCTCAACAGCGCCCCCTACAAAATTTTAAAAAATGGACCCCCGAACACACTTTCACGTAGAGCCACGAAATTCGGCACACACGTGCCAACTCGAGACACACAAAAAAGCCTCAAGAACACATACCTGAAACGCAACAGGAAGTCGGCCATTTTTAAAAACAATGGCGGCTTGTGGCTGAAAATTGCCCATTTTTGGCAATTTTCAAAATCTACCTCCTCCTAGGGGGTAAGTCGTACACATCTGAAATTTGGCCAGCAGAAACTACATGACGTGGTGAATAAAAGCTATGAAAATGCTCCGCAAAAGTCTGACAGCGTGGAAATGGTGGCCCATGCAGTTTTGATAAATGGCCATTTTGGCCATTTTCTCAGTGTTTCTGGCATTTAACGGAGTCCCGTCGGAAGGCCGTTTCATCTTTCATCTACACCTACAAGATTTGGTAGGCATGTGTAGCAGGTCAGGACGCACAAAAAAGTCAATTGCTGCCAAGCCCTAAACCCAACAGGAAGTCTACCTTTTTGAAAAAAACACGGTCAGAATTTTGCAATTTTCGTTCATTTTTGGCCATTTTCAAAATCTATCTCCTCCTAGGGAGTAAGTCGTAGACACTTGAAATTTGGCCAGCACGAACTACAGGAGGTGGTGATTAAAAGTTATCAAACAGCTCCGCAAAACTTCGACGGCGTCAAAATGGTGGCCCGTACAATTTCTCCAAAACGCCATAAAACGCCGTACAATGGGACGTGCTGTGTAACTGGCCTGTACGTGCTCCGATCGGCCTGAAACTTCACACGGGTGCTCCGAGTCACAGCCACAGCATGTTAAATACATATGTACACCGACTGTCTCAGTCGCACTCCTGCTTGCGGCTTTAATATTCATTTGCATTTGCTTAATTTGTTTATGATTTTGGTATTAATTTATGTGGTGCCTTACATATTATTTCATTAAGTATTTAGTCAGATATGTTGTTATCTTATGTTTACTTCTTGCCCTGCTCTGTGTCCCAAATGTTGCTTCCTACCTGCTACTGTTTTGGTACAGCACAAAATGGAGGGACGGGGTGAAGGGTGAGAGTGAAGCGCAGTCTGAGCTGCCAATAAAGCTGCTGAACTGTCCTGCTGTTGTGGTGAGCAATTAGCATGGAAGATAGCAAAACATAACGCGAACATAAAGCAATTGTAACCCGACTGACCCACACCTGGAGACGAGTGAGCCGCACAACTTTTCAGGGTTACATTAGCTTCAAACTCGTTACTTCAAATTCGGTTTCGGAAAAGTTCCTCTTTGTCGCCCTCTCTGCCATGATGATGAAAGGTGAGGTGGGAAAAATATTCACTTGTATTATAAAGAGACAACAATGCTGTATATGGTTAATTGGAGGCGTTTCTCAAGGCAAAGTGCACGAGCATGGTTGTTAAGAATTATGGGGATTTACTAACGCTGATGACTTACTGATGTGCTCACGACCCACGTACGCATGTTTGATAAATACAGACTTTTTTGTACTTAGGCACACCCTAAATTTTATTCAAAAGACAGAATTTAGAAACTTTTCTACGCACTGATAAGAAATGAGGCCCCTGGACTCTTCTGAACGGTGGTCACTCCCATACCAACAACGCTGGCTGTAATTAGCAACGTTAATTATGGAATAAAACTAAAAAAGGTAGATCAGAATTTCATTTTCTCTCTCTTTCTCCCTTTGATTGATCAGTTTCAACTCTCCACCTGTCTCCTTCCTTAGAGGTTATGAGAAATCATACTGGTGTAAAAGTACCAGCAGAAACATTAAAACAACTAATACCTGCCACTGTCCCACCTCCACAGTCAAAAAATTAGACTGCAGTTCTGCATGTGTGCTTGCAGAGCGATCGTTGATAACATTATCTGCGCTCATGTACATGCCTGGTTTTTATGTTTTAATTAAAAATCACTGATTAAACAACAGGAAAAGTGACCCACCTTAATAGAAGACGTCTGTCCATGTTATACTTAGCTCTCTGTCACTGTAGATGAAGCATTGTGTCCCACCAGGTCTGTAACTGAGGTATCTCAGGGCAGACCATCCCTTTTTATTATGTTGGTAAAGATGCTTTCACTTTTGGTTTTATGATCGCATGGTTTACTGGAAAAGCTTCTATAATTTCCAGAAAACTGAATAATAAAACAGTCCTCACATTTAAGCAGAAAGTCAGTGATGAAGCCATGACTTACAAGGATGAAGTCTCCATATCAGCTTTACGTTAAACTTAAGGGTTAAATGCCAGGTCAGTTAATTAAAAATTGCAACCATGGAACCAGGAAACATGGAGCTATTCCGTCACTGTAGTCATTATACTTGCACATCTTACTTCCACAGAGTTCTTTGTATGTCTGCAAGCCAGCAAATGATGAGTAGGATCTCCTTGATGCAAGTATCATGGTAATTGTTTTTTCTCTGGATCTTTTCAGTTACTAACTGCGTGCAAGCAGCTATGATGCTGTCAGCCATTTCTTGTACAGCCATTGTGAGACCTTGAAAGTTGAGCCACTTGATCACTTTGTGTTGAACTTGTTTGGACAATCCTTCAGCTGTATACCCGAAAGTGTGACGGCTCATGACCACCGAGTGTATTTGTGGACCCAAACGAAAAGGAGACGGGGAATGGATAAGGAAAGACAGGTTTTGTTTAAGGAGGGTAGGGAGGTGATGGGCACCAGGAGACCGGTGGAGATTCCGGTGTTGGTGCACAGGTTCTTGTGGTGGTGCGGAGGGGGGGTCTTCGGTGCCGGTGGGTCGTGTGGTGAGTTCCCCGTGCAGGAGTCTGTGCGGAGGGTTTTCTGTGGCTGTGCTCAGGAGAAGGAGTCCGTGTGGAGGTTTCCCAGTGGCGGAGCTCAGGTGAGGTGCTCATGTGGAGGTTTCCCTGGTGCAGGGGCCCATGACGATGAGATCCTGACTCGTGACTTCGTGGCGGTGGAAGCTGGCGTGAAGGACGGACGGCTGGACGCTGGAGCTGGCGGAGGGGATGCTGGAGAAAACATGGAGAGAATACAGGATTACTTGAAACTCGAAATTAGCTTAGCGGGGAACTCAAAGCTTGGAGCAACTGCTAAACGGCATGACTGTATCAGTAGTGGCGTATCACAATCATCTGGCACCAGAGTCCCGTGAAGCAGTGGTCTTTAGGCAGTCTGCTGATTGAGCAGATGAGCCGCAGCTGTGCCAGTGCAAGAGCCTCTTCCAATTGGCCCCACACAGCCTGAAAGTGACAAGCACACCAGCCAAACACAGAAAAACAGGAATCCAAAAAAACCACACATCTAAAACAAGTCCATAACCCTGACAGAAAGGCTCTTATCCATCAATAAAATAATGAAACTTCACTTTCTGATTACAGGTTCAGGTCACATTTATGTGTTGTGCAATTTCGGTGTCCCCATTAAATCAGTTGTTAGGGCTAAGCTGTGGCATTTTTAAATAAGGACAAACTGCTTGTTGTCTGTTCACACACAGATTTGATCACAATAACATTTTTAATAACAACACAGGTTTTACAATTGACTGACTTTTCTAAGTTGCTTTTTGCTTGTGAAACACACCCTGAATACCTGTAACATTTAGCCTGACACGTAGTCTATAAAGTAGTGAGGCAACAATGGAAAAATATGACTGTACGTGTCTTACATATCTTCTCTTATCTTAAAAGTCAAAGTCCTGAACTCATAAACCTACTTCTAAGGTACAGATATTATCAGTAAAACAATAAATAAATTGTCAGGAGGTGTGCATCAGAAATATTTTCGATTCATTCCTAGAAAAGTGGTAATTCTGGTATCGCTTTAACTGTGACTTATGTAAGGTTTTATGTTATACAAAGTTTGTTTGACAGTGGAGTAAAAGTAAACCACTGCACAGATGTTACACGTGAAATAAGAAACAACAGATAATACATTTAACTTCTTGGGTAAATATGTTCTTTAGCTTTTTGGTGAACCTGTCTCAGGAGTGATACACTGAAGAAGACCAATGTACGGTGGCCCAGAGGTGTCACAACAAAACAAAAGCCACAACACAACCAAATTAACCACAACACTACAAAATAAGCTGCAACACAACACAATGGCTGCAACGGAAGTTTTTTTTTTTAACCCAGAAGTTATACTGTGAAGTGCATAACCACACGAAGTGGGCAGAAGCCGGAGATTGTTGGAAACAACTCAAGAAATAAAATACTGATAGTAAATAACGTTTATAATAGTGCATACCGAGATTAATGGACACTATTTGCCATCAGTGTTTTACTTACTTCTCGAGTTGTTTCCAACAATCTCCGGCTTCTGCCCACTTCGTGTGGTTACGCACTTCACAGTATAAGTTTCGGGTTAAAAAAAAAAAACTTCTGTTGCAGCCGTTGTGTTGTGTTGCGACTAACTTTGTAGTGTTGTGGTTAATTTGGTTGTGTTGTGGTGGCAACACTACAAAATTAACCACAACACTACAAAACCCATTTCGTCAGTACCTCATTGTTCTTTGATACGTTCGTACGTATGAATAAACTTCCAAAAATATATTTTTTAAGTGAAAGTACTTCGCAAAGTTAATTGTGATCAGTCCCTGCTTCCTGCTTTATAGTCAAAGGGTTGATTAACAATCCCAAGCAGAAAGTTGTATCTAAGACACTTTCTGCTTAAGTCAAACCAGCGTATCAGAGTATTTGTCACTGTCATTACAGCTGGATATGATCGAAATATATCACATGCCACATTTTATAATACCAGGAAAATAATCAATGATTCATCTACACCTCGCTCCAGTAAAAATCAAGCTGGTATTGTTGTTTACCTTGTTACCATGCCTACATGGTGTCAACGCCATCACTAAGCATTTCCTCCTCGAAACTGCAGTGTACAGATGGCAGTCTCAAAAACTCATAAGCAGACTTGTGGGGGTTTTGTTGGTGCTAATGTCAGGTTTATATCATCTTCCTCCCTTTGTCATAGTTGGAGCCAGGATGGGTGACAGAGCATGACAGTACAACATAACAATAGGACCAACAAAGACAATGAAATCCATCCATTATCTACACACCGCTTAATCCTCACTAGGGTTGTGGGGGGGCTGGAGCCTATCCCAGCTGACTCAGGATAAAGGCAGGGGACACCCTGGACAGGTCACCAGTCTATCACAGGGCCACACCTAGAGACAGACAACCAAGCACACTCACATCCACACCTACGGACAATTTAGAATCACCAATTAACCTCAACATGTTTTTGGACTGTGTGGGAGGAAGCTGGAGAACCTGGAGAGAACCCACGCTGCACGGGGAGAACATGTAAACTCCACGCAGAAAGATCCCAGATGTCCTCACCAGGATGCCACCCGGCGACCTTCTAGCTGCGAGGCAACAGTGCGCCACCTTGCAGCCCAGACAATGAAATGCTGTTGAGAATTTCCTTTCAGCAAATTCATAAACTGTAAGTTCACTGAAGAACGATGCCTTGCTGTAAAATAAGCCTCGTGTGTAGCTGAATTTGAATGAAAGCAGATTGTAACTATGCACATATAAAGACAATCTATACTCCGCTATATATATCAGTTTCTGATGTCAAACAAATTAGTTCACGTCACCATATAAGTGTGTCACAACTGTATTTTTAGTAGGAAATATGGATACATCCATAAATATATATATATATATATATATATACCCTTGCTAGAGTCCCAGTACAACCCTCTATTTTTAAATTTTGCACTTTCTTTCATTTTCAAGGGCCAGATATTAAAACCTTTGCATCTGCTGAAGCCATTCAATCATTTGAATCTTCTGCAAACAACTCAAATAAACTGAACAAAATCTGAGACGGTGCAGCAACATGTTTTCTGATTTTTGTCTAATTTGACAAGGAGCGACCACAGTATGTCATTTGCACAGGTGTTACAAAGTTTCAAAACACAGGTACATTTACATTGTACAGAATATATTCATCTTCTGGCCTTACCTGTGCAGTTTTCATTGTTTTGGTTTTCACACCTACGGAGCCCGCCTGGTGACATCGATAAGAAAGAAAATAACTCGTTACCACGCATTAGTAAATCGTGGCCACAAGATATTAATGTGTGGGAACGACATAATTATCACACGGTGTTTCATCGCAAGAGATCGCAGGATATCGGTGTAGTTCATTCCAAGGTTAAAATAAAATAAAATCAAATCAAAATGCTCCACGTTTCATCCAAGTCCGCCCATTATCCTTAACCGACAGCTGGTATGACCGCACGGTGAAATTTGCTCCACAACTTCTCTTGTTTCTTCATATTAGTAATGCGAGGCCACAATTTAACTATGTCGTTCCCACGCATTAATAACTCATGGCCACAATTTACTAATGCGTGTTAACAAGTTATTTTTATTTCTTATCGATGTCACCAGACGGGCTCCGTACACACCAGCAATGATTACAGAAAAAAACAAAAAAACAAATTCTATCAAATAGTGTACATGTTACTATTATCCACACAACAGTCATATCAATAAAACATTGTACATCATTCTGTTTCAAGAATTAACATACAACTCTTGACAAACTGACAAACTGAAATATATTTCTACAGGTAATATGCTAACATAGTGGTAACTCCCTAAAACATAAAACCATGAACAACATCAAACACTGTATTTATTATAAAACCCATTATATGAATAACTAACTTACTTTGCATTCCAGTCATAAAAATACAGACAGTCTGTCAATATGGATCAATTCTACATGAGCTACTAAACTGGTTATTCATAAGGACAAATGGCAGCTTAAAAAAGCTGAATGTTGCATTATCGTGCCAGTGTTAGGTAGTTCTGTTGTAAATCATGTTCAGAGAATCTCATTCAATCACACAGCTTCACATAAGAAAGTTCAGACACAAAGCATGTATGTAGCATTGTTTGTTGCTGCTACTGTAATTATAAACCTACATGAAAACTGTCAGGTTGGTTTAGTAATAATCTCTAGGCACTGTGTAATTAAAACAAGAAACTAATTAATGAACTAACAAACTCTTATCCTGGTTGAATAATCATACTGATGAATTATATGAAAACCAAAGTTTGAAGAAATGGGAGAGTTTGTCGTCATGGCTTTCTCACACATTATTAATATTGTGAAAGGGGCTATTGTAACCTTTACCCCCCAAAAATAAACCTAAATAAGGAGTCAGTTGCCTAAATCTGATCAAACTGTGACTGAAGACTGAAAAAGACTAAATAAAACCAAAATAAAAAATAACAGGTTAACTTAGTCTAAAAATAACAAGTGACTTTTTTTTTTGTCTGCTGGGAGAACGTCCTTTACTTGACCCATCCATCCACACCAACATCCTCCCTGTAGGGATTTTCGCTATCTTTCTACTAGAAGGGCGAACGATAGATTTCTCCCATTACCTACAAAAACTGGAACTTTCAATTTATTAGTGCCAGTTCAAAAAGCAGCAGAAAGTGTTGAGGGTCAAGAAGGGTTTATCCAAGCACACTGGCTTTGAACATTAATGCTGACCGCATCTCATTTAGCTATGCTAGTCCCATCATCAGCTTCAGGCTACACCTGTGTTTTCCCTGCTATGAAAGGTCAAATGCTGTATTCCAGCATATGCATCATATACAAGCTGTTACTGTTCAATCTTTCCTGCAGTGAGTGCAAAACAAAATCAACTGACAGTGTTGAAGAATTAGACAGACTTAAAATCACAGTGAACATGTTTTCCAAAAAATGTAGTACTGGTAGTTTTACTTTCTCCCAGCTGTGAGCAGCTCCTCCATTTCCTTAAAAGACAAAAGGCCTTCATCATAGCAGACATTTTATCTTGCCACAATAGGTTGAATGAATGATAGCTTAATTCCATTAAATGTCCCAGTAAACCACGGCAATGAGCCATAGTGCAGAAAAGCAGGACCTCCACTAAGTGGAATGCAGCCACCACTAATACATCTGTGCTTTCCCTGTTGCATACAACGTGTTTTTTATTTTATTATTTTTTTCAAACATAATTTTTTTTGGCCTTTTGGCTTCATTGGACAGGTCAGTGGAGAGAGGAAGACATGAAAGTAGGGACAAAAGTGGGAAATGGACCAGCAGCAAATGGCCATGGGCCAGATTCAAACCCATGGCCCCTGTTTGTGTGTCACCCACTCAACCTGTTGAGCTATCAGGGTACCACATACTACGTTTTCGAGCATACTCCCTCACAATCTGTTAGTACTTACTGTAGCATGCAATAGTATCAAACTGGGACACAGCTGAAAAGTCTGCCATGAAGAAAAGTCAGCGGAATGGCTAACATAAGTTTATGTTTTTCAGGCTTCATGTAGAAAAATATGATCAAATTATAAATCCTACATGACTGATTTTGCATGCATGAAAAAGCTTATTAAGGTCACTGTTCACAGTACCGCTGTCCCACTCACGGTGTGCAGACAGCTCTGCTCCGAAAGAGGACAAATCCCTTCATTACTGGACAAAAAGAGGATAACACTGCACTTGAACTGTAGTGTAAGCATAGAAAACATCTTCTAACTTAGATGTATGAAAACGCAATATACATGAATCAGAAATCATTATGGCAGGAACTAGCTGTGCACAGAACTGTCCCAAAAAGTAGCAATGCATAATATGAAATACTTTGTTGGAAAACTGTAGGGTATTTGTGCGTGGTGTGCTTCTATGGAGTCTATAAATGGTAAAGATCAGTGATCCAGTAACAGATGTATGCCCTGCCCTATTGTCATTACAAGAGAGCTTTTGACTGCCATACAATTCAATGAATGAATGATACGAGCTGAAAGAGATTCATGTGAATCAGCCCTAAGTATTGTAAAATTCTCTGCTGGTTTCTGACTTCCCACAGAGAATTGTTGGAGTTTTTTTTTATTTTTGTACATTTTTTTTGATGGTTAAGACACACTGGAGCTGGGGTTGTTGGTAAACTTACGCTGATTTCAGAATAAACATAGCAGCATGCTGAAGGCATGGAGGTCACAACATGCGACCATGGCAACCAACAAAATACAGAAAGAGATGATGCAGGAGGTGATTTCACAGGTACTGTGAATGACACATCTTTACCAGCAGATAGTTTAATGGAGAGAAACCGTATGGGAGCAACACCAGCTTTAGGTCGGATTATCCTACTAGAGGCAACAATCATTATTTATAATAGTAGACCACGTTGTCCCTATTTTAAGCAGCAGTCCAACAGTTCATGCCAGCAGTCTGTGCTGTTCAGGCTGGTAAGGTTACAAGTGGCGGCCATGACCACCACCGCTCACTGTCTGCAGACAGCTTAAGGCAATATATCCATCACCAGAGAAGCGTACAGTGAGTGTGGTACCTGGCTGCTCATTGGATCAGAGCACACAGTGCGCTGAAAAATGTGTGCTGTGCTCAATAGTCAGTAGCAGCCCTGGCAGGCCATCACAGCCGACCACTTTGTGGGGCATTCTTCCCCCGGTGTCGAACTCTAATCTGAATTTCTTCATCCTGTGAGAATCAGAATAAAACAGAGATGCACCTTCACTTTTGGTCATTTAAATTCAGCTCATTACATTTATTTGATAATGATGCTGGTGTAATACACACCGTTTCAGCAGTGTCTGCTGTATCCTCTCCCTCAGTGTGTTCACTTCCAGGGGCGAATGCCTCAAAGTCAGACAGTGCACTTTCCACCGCCTCTTCATCATAGTCAGTCTGGTATTCATCAGACAGGTCCTCTGGAGCCACAACAAACAACAAACAGCATGAGCACATACTGTACCTTTCCAAGTGAGTCTCATTTAAAATGATAACATTTGGGGTGTGAAAACTACAAGAGACAAAGGATAGTGGGTTCTTTCAACATTTAATGTTTTTCAAAAAGTTAAACAGTTCAGCCTTCTTCCTCTTCCAACACCTTAATAATACAAGTTACAAGCAGTTCTTTGTTTTCCAAATTCACTATTTTACTGTTAACTAACCCTCGATTAAGGCGTTCTTCACAGGTTCGATTCTCGACACAATCTCTGCCAGGTCGGTGAAGGAGGCGTTTGGACATGTGACAACCTGAAAGAAACATTGCATCACTCAAACGAAGAAATTAGAAATTTAAATTAAACTATACACAAAATATGTGTGCAATAAACCTTACCAATGTGAAATAGCTGTGCATATATTCTCTTTTTGTACTTGTACTTTTGTCTTATTGTCTAATTCCATCAGGAATGTTGTACTTTTGTCTTATTGTCTAATTCCACTGTATGTAATACAGTGACAATACAGGCCCTCTATTCAATTCTTTTTTATTCTATGTTGTACAGAATAGTCTAGCCCTTTGCAGACATGCGTTAACAGTATGACTTTCAGAGTAAGCTGAAGCCCACGCTTTTGAATTGAAAAAGAATTATTGTTGTTCACCTCAAGGTCCACCTCACATAGACATCTGACAACATCACACAAATGACTGAAAATCACAATCATCATCATCATCATCATCATCATCATCATCATCATCATCATCATCATCATCTATCAAGACAAATTCTGTACAGCGGTCAGTTTTAGATAAATTAAAATGAATGCCAGTTATAAAAACAAAACATGATCATGGCTGAATAATCTATTTAAAAAAAATTAACTATTGGTATGTTTATTGTCAGTTGCACTCACATGGCCAGTTGTGGTCTTGTGGAACTCCTCCTGATGTCTGTCCTTCAACATGCTGTCCACCACGCCGCTGCGCTGCCACACATCGAACAATGTCTTCCCATGCTGGTAGCCCACATCCTACATTACATCCAAGGAGGGTCGGGGGAGATTCACAGCCAGCAAATTCACAAAGACACAGAGAAAATGTGTAGAAAAAGATAGGAAGCTCACCGCAATCTCATCGAACTTGCCAAACTCTAGTGTGCCGTAGCGGTCGATAGGTGGTCGGATGTACTCGCAGTATTCACTGTCTCGGACGAGTTCCAGCTGCCGCACACAGCAGACATACGCAAGCCGGGTTTGGATCTCTGCCATGTTCAGGACCTGGAAGGGAAATACATTGAGTCAGTTTGCAGTGTCTGCCTCAGTTTTAGGTACAAGTAAAAGGCCCTAACTACACAGAGGACATCTGTGGTGAGGTCAGTCTACCTTGATTTTCTCAGCCAGTGGATTTAATCGCTTCCACAGCAGCCACCAGCCGTTCAGACAGTCACCATAGTTGGTTAGATTGGTCTCGTCCCGGCTTCCAACATCGATTGCAATTACAACCTTGGCCCCCATGGAGCGAGCCACGTCGGCTGGATACCAAAACAGGAAAGACATAATTAAATGTTGTTTACATAAAGATAAATGAAATTGTATGTCATTGCAGGTTACTTACATAGCAAAGTAAAGGCCTTTACAGTATTACTTTATAGAAAGTAACTCAACTATTTCCCATCGAAGAAGCACTTAGTGACTGTGTGGAGGAAAAAGTTCACCTTCTTGTTATGAACAATAAAGTCTGACATGATGTGCCCCATTGCATGTGCATTAGTGTATTTTCTAGTCTCTCTGAATGTTTTACAACTGTACAGTAAAACTAGGTGAGTCCTCTGGAATTACCACCTTGCAGTTGTGTGACCATGTCTGTTCACATTCATAAAAAATATGTAGTGAAGACAAAGTTGTAGCCATGACAGTGCCAATGACTTCAGACATGGATGTTGCTGCATAGAAGCCTCAGATTCTACAACATAGATGTTCTAGACACACTTTCAACTCAGCAGCACAGAAGAGCTATACAATCAATAGTTTAAGATGGGCCAGGGCTCCAGACTGCAACCATTTTGGTTGCATATGCAAGCGTTTTCTGAGAGTGTGGGAGTTAAAGTTTTAAGTAGTTGCATTCGTGTGAGTACGTGATGATCATTCAGCTGTATTAGTGTCACAGAACTAGCATAGGCAGCTACTGTGTTAACCACAGTGGTGGAAAGCAGCATTTTTAGAACTTTGGACTATTTATGCTTAAAAATACGGTCTTCCCGCACGATGCTGTGTGCACCTGCATTGGCTGTTGTCTATGAGTGGAACAGTACATGTAGCTATGCTGCACATGGTACAAAAAAATCACACAGTTTCATCTCGAACAAATCTGACATTAGAACGTGCTAGTTTAACTGTTTTCAAAGTATTTTTTGCTCACACACCTGTCTGAGCACACTGCAGTCACCAAGCACCATCTACCACAGCCTGCAATGTGGGGTGTTTAGGGAACACTGGTAAATTGTAGTGACTATCGATAAGCAGATGTTCATCAGTGATGTGTTTTGCCTGTGACCAGGTGGGAGGTGCCACCAAATGAGAAAGTTGGTCGCATCAGTGCAACCAGTGAAAAAGTGAGTCTGAAACCCTGTGGGCACCTAACATTTGTCTCATGTTCTGTCCAAATGAGAAATACGGTCACACTCTCACCTTCGGTTCTTTAGTTTTGGAGGTGAATAATGATCAGAATAATGCTTTCACAGAACATTATTCTGTCACAGTGAAGGTGACTTTTGCCCTTTTGAATATTCAATGCCATCATTTAAGTATTGTATTAGATTGTAGAATTGTGAGAAATGTTGTTATAATTAGCACATAAATTGTTGAGTTATGATCAAAAATAGGTTTTGTGAGGTCACAGTGACCTTTGATCACCAAATTCTACTTGAGTTCAAGTAGACATTTACGCCGAATTTGGAAAAAAAAATAAAAAATCCCTCCAAGTATTTCTGAAATATGAATGGAACAGATAAACATCCAGAAAATGTTATGCCTCTGGCCTCAGCCATTGCAGGTGCAGAGGCAAAAAATAAATTCTTAAGGTAGACTTAACAGTTGTCAACAGTTTCAAAGATGTCTCTTTTGTAAAGGTGTGGAAGGTAAAACTTAGGCTGTACGGATTTTTTTTCTGTTGCAATACTGTGAGCAACTACTAAGAACAAACCAGCAAAAAGGCTGTAACGTGACACTATATCCTTTCCTAAAACATTTGTGATGAAATCCCAAAACTACAATCAGTGCATACAATAGACGATAGATGAGTGACTTTCATCTCGACATTGTGTTCGCTGTGTGTATTGCTATAACCAAAAACCATATGTGTACAAAGCACAAACAACAAACCACCCTGTCAGCATCTCTCACCAGGAAGGTTGTTGATGTACCCTCCATCCATGAGTAAGTGTCCATCTTTGGGATCACAGAGAGGAGGCAGGTAACCAGACAGTGACATACTGGCCCGGACATACCGCCACAGCGAACCTGAAGAGGAGAGACAAGAGGACAAACAGAAAGAAAAGACAAATTTAACTTTTTTTTTTTCAATTTTCAAAAAACTAGCTGCAGGAGAGCACAGTACAGTATAAAATGACAGCATTCCATAACACTTTGATTAATTTAGTAATATATAAATAGTAAGCGTGAAATAAAAATTAACTTTTTCCATTTTCAAAACAACAAACAAGTCAGTGAATTTCTATAAAAGAAGCAAAGTGTGACCCACCGTCAGTGTGAACTCTCATAGAGGAAGCAGTGATGTCAGTTGTAATGTTGAAATATGGTAACCACAGGTCCTAACAGTGGAGAGGGGGTAAAAAAAAAAAAACAGAAAAAATATTGGCATGGAAAGGCACATTCTTACAAGTACTATTGCTTTGCAACAAATGCACCGTGTGTATTAGATGCCAGCTAGTAAGTTCTTATGGAACATTTAAAGAGCAGCTTTTTCAAATGCAAAACAAAAGCGACATGTCAGCTGTGGTGACTAAATTCAAATAATACTGCATATTGTCAGATTAAAGACACATTCATGAACAAAAGATGCTATAGACTGGACGGTAGTCACACTCTGTCGACAAAACCTGAATTATTCTTATAAAAAACTAGTAAAGGTGTTAAGTAGTTTGGAACAATTCCAGTTTTCTTTTAAATTATACAAAGTGAGAAATCCCTTCTGTCTGCCTGCTAAAAACTTGTTTTACTTTCTGAATCCCAAAACCTTCTGGTGGGTTTGCTGGAGGGCATGGTACGTAAGTGGGCAAAAAAGCATTAACCTTTTGCATCAGATTCTGTAAAAAACAAAAAATTCAGTGATCCACTGTGCAACTGAGCAGCCTGAGTGACTCAGCTGTAATGAATCATCTTGACAAAAAAAAAAAAAAAAGGTGCATTTTAGCTGAAATGTAAATATAAGTAGTGAAATACATGTAGCCATCTGAGGTGCAGCACTTTATAATATGGTATAAAATGATCCTACAGTGAGTAAAACCTTAAAAAAAACTCTATAAAAAGATTAAATGAAATAATAAGCACACGCTTATTTAATCATATATATATATATATGTTTACAAAATTTTTTAAAAATATTTTTTGCACTGAAAGGCCTGCATCTTGCTTTTCGTGTACTCGTTGCAATGACAATAAAGCAAATCTGAATCGGAATCTAAAACCTCAACGGGAGCAAAAAACATGTAGAAACTGCTACGAGTTCAGAGGGTTGAAGACGTCCCTTAACTTACCTCTATCTGTTTGTCCTTGAAGACAGAGCTAATGCTGGAGTTAAAGGAAGCTCCTGAAAACATGGAGGTAACCGGGTAGGTCAGATCCAAGATCTTCTTAAAGTAAGAGGTCATATCCTGAGGAAGAAAAGATGTTACAAAGCAAAGTGAAGAAAAACGTACATTTATCGATCAGGAACAAACTTGTCCGGGAACTTAAAATTGTGAAATGAAAACTAGTATGAAGAAGAGAAAACATTGGAGAAATCCTGATAAATATGAGAGCAGATGTCAGAATAACAGGACAAAAGGGTTTTGTACGTAAGTTTTTCCCTATCTACAGTATGACTTCCACACACCATGGCCCACTCGCGGGCTCTGACCCTCATCCGGCTGTTGCTCTTCTCCTCAGCGTACAGGGCTCCCATGAAAGAGCCGATGGAGGTGCCACCCACCATGTCAATAGGGATGCCTGCCTCGTTCAGTGCCCGTAGGATACCGACCTGAGAGGTGCCTCTGAAAAGAGATTAATTTACATTATATCTTGGAAAACACTGTCAAAATGCTAGTTTTAACATGTTCAGTCTCGTATTTACCGCCTAATTTTTTAAAGAACAAAGAAAACCCTATCTGTAGTGACATAACTGCATGTTGGTTTCATTTTGTCTAAGTTTGACTCTTCTGTTATTACCTTCAGATACAACACAGCAGTATGTTACTGCCCCAGTTCCTCTTTTTTACAAGAAACTTTGGAAAGAACATTTTCACCGTACACAGTGGCGACTGGTTAATACAGGGCGCAGGGGCACCGCCCCACTACTAATGACCACATAAAAAGTAGTTCTCAAATGTGAAATTAAATTTGAATGAATTACAACAAAATAATAATAAAATTAATAATAATGTTCATATTCTTGTTCTATATTAACAATATTTGTATTATTCACAGATTTAATATGAGTCTTTACTGTGTGTTGACTCATTTTACACTTCCTGGATGCGGGGCGCCGGTGTTGTGCCGAAAAAAAGCACCCCTGCTGGAAAAAGCACCCCCTCTCAAGGAGTGCCGGAATATGCACCCCCCCAGTAAATCTGTCTCTGTTGGTCCCAGCATTTTTAACTTTTCAGATTATGCTCAGACCATGATCATCAATAAATGCTGTGAATTTGGTGGCTTTAAGTCCTTTGGGATCAGAAATAGAGGGGGGTGCATATTCCGGCAGACCCCATTGCCAGAATATGCACCCCCACCCCCAGTACATCTGGAGGGATGCATTTTTAACTTGTCACAGTATGCTCAGACCAAATCTATCCCTGTTGTTCTTATTATTTCCACATGACCATGCACAGACAAATATTAACTATTACTGTTAGACTTTTTTTATTTTCATCTACAGGTGAATGGCTGTCACTGCGCTCCTTGAGAGGGGCTGCTTTTTTTCGGCACAACACCGGATCTGTCCACTTTTGCTGTAAGCCAGTTAATTTTGTCTTTATTTGCTTTTGTCTTCTGTGGTGGGATATCAAAACTGTCCTTTGACGTTCCTACGACTGCGCTTTCTGACCTCGTCCTCCTCTTCTACTAGTGGACAGCTACTGGGGCTTAATGCATCGGCCTGCTGTCAATGGAGAAAAGACTACTCATAGAAAAGGCCGCGTGTAGAATACATGTAACTCAGTTTAACCTCAGACAAATCTGACATGAGAATGCCCGAGTTTATTCTTTTTCAATTATTTTTGGTCCCACACCAGTCAGAGCACACCACAGCCACCAAACAGCAGCTACCACAGCCTGCTCTGTGGGGCGTTTAGGGAGCATCAGTAAATCGTAGCGTCTATCGATAAGAAAATGTTCAGCAAGTCTATGTTTTGCCTGTGACCAGGTGGGAGGTGCAACAAAATGAGAAAGTGGGTCGTACCAATGCTACCAGTGAAAGGGTTAGTCTGGAGCACTGAACAGTGTTTGTTTCATTATGTATGTTGTGTGTTTTGAGTTTGTACAGATCCTGTAAATACTGATGAAAGTTTGATGAATGGTTTTGAAATTTAGTTCTGGGAAGTCTTGATAATGTTAAATTAGATTATGATTAGAATATCCTTCAAAGGTAGAAAATGTGCATTCCTGTAAATGGTTGTGCCTGATGTAACTCATATTCTAATTTCTGATTTAAATAAAAGGTCATTTGCAGACTGTGCCCCGCACCAAAAGTTTTCACCAGCGACCACTGCCTTACAATGACATATCCCCTCGTTACTTCCATGTTCATTTTGTTTTCACAAGAAACTAACAACACATCACTTCATCTGTTGTTTGACAAAACTACATTTCTCGTTATAAATTAAATGCTTATATGTTACCGTCATAATAGACTTTTACATGTTAAAAAGAGTAAAATGTCCATCAATGCCAGAAAAGAGTGTGTAATAAAGCAGTCATATTACAAGCATTTAACCTCACGATCCAGGCATGTGAGTGTTCCATGCATTATGGCTGCTGGTGGCTTTAAATCCACAGCCATTTTTTAGTGGGTATCTGTAATCACTGTATGTGTGATCGTCAGTGAGCAGGTTTCAACTCTGTACCTGGCAGCAGTGTTAGTTGCTGGACCACAGACATATCCACACATTATCTATAAACCACTTAATCCTCACTGGGATTGCGGGGGGCTGGAGTCTATCCCAGGGGACACCCTGGACAGGTCACCAGTCTATCACGGGGCTACACTTAAACAGACAACCAAGCACACTCACATTCACACCTACGGACAATTTAGAATCACCAATTAACCTCAACATGTTTTTGGACTGTGGGAGGAAGCTGGAGAACCCGGAGAGAACCCACGCTGCACGGGGAGAACATGCAAACTCCACACAGAAAGATCCTGGTCTCCTCACCGACACGCAGAATTGGTGATCTTCTTGCTGCGAGGCCACAGTGCTAGCAACTGCGCCATCTTGCAGCCCCCACACACATATGAACATTTTACAATACTGCTGTATTAATGTGGCAAACACTTTTGTCAGAAATGTTACTTCCTGAATACTCATAGAGAAATCTCAGCTGTCTCTGGGTGCAGGAACTGTTCACAGGAAATGGACACATGTAAAAGCATAATGCTGTAGTCATGTGTCCACCAGGTGTCTCAGGTCATATCTGACAGGAACACAGTCCCTACCTTGCCAGAGCTCCAGGATAAGTCAGAGCAGTGAGAAAAAGAAACAGATTTATCAGAAGACAAATAATTACTTATAATCCACACAAAGAAACAAAAAACAATTGTCCTGGTGATGCTAATACAGCTTCAGCTTTGCTTTAAATGTTCTGTATGTGGCATTCAGAATCAGTGGACCACCTCAGACTAAAACAAATGTACATGTTGGTCACACCTCCCCCTCCCTTCATGTTCATGTACAACCAGAAAGGTTGTGTGCACAGGGGCCAACCAAAAATAATCTGGCCACAACCACTAGGTCACGGCAACGCTTTAAAATATATTGTGGCCGTAACAGGTCTCTCCTCCACTCACGTCTCTGCTTGTGAGAAAGCTCACATAGCAGAAAGAATCAGACAAGTGGAGGAGGAGAGGAAGAGAGCTGCAAAACAGCAATACAGAATCTCACCTGAGAAGAAATGAAACAAGGGCAGATAATCTAGGTAATAAACATAAATGAAATGATTTATATTTTAGGTTCTTTGGCTTTTGTGGGGCACCAGCTCTGAACTGCACTTTCACTTTTCAATGCAGTGTAACAGGTCACTCTCAGCCTGTTTATAAATATAGAGAGGGCCAGCAATGTCAAAAGAAGGACTAACATGCACTAATATGCACAAACATACACAAACAAGCACATGCAGCATGCTAGAGTTGAACAATTACTCGATTTTAAACTAAATTTATAATTGGAGACAATTCAATCAGCAAATTGTTTGCAATTAAGGGTATACATTATGCAGCACATCTGACCCAAAGTCTAACCTGTCGTATCAATGGTTTCATGAATTCATGTTATTATCACCTTGTATGAGTCAAATGTTTTATGGCGTCTCATTTAGTAATGCTTCTTCACATAATTTAAATCCAATAGACAGCAAACACTCATGTGAAGCTATTTGGCAAACCACATGCAATCACAGTATCGCTCAGAAAAATTGTAAGCACACATTTACCCCAAATTGTTCAGCCCTACCAGCGCCATGTAAAATGAGAAACAAAATTCTGATACTAAAATTTGTTTTCACTGTACTTCTCAATAATCAAAGCTTTGCCTCTTTAAAGATGAATTCTATGTTTGTTTCTGTGATTTTTTTGGGAAGGTATAAATTACAATGAGTTCAACACTCGTTAGCAATGAAGGTTTGCACAAGTTTATCCTTGTTTGGTGCTTTAATAACAGATTTCAAAACTTTACTCAAAGGTTCATTACGGAAAAATATAGCTTATACTGTACGTGGAAGTATCAAGATCTAAAATTGTGGCTCAGATTGTGACTATAGGATTTATAGTTTTTTGCTCAGATGCTGAATATGTTTGTGTGTAAAGCAGCAGTACCTGGCGCCCCCTCCACCCAACACCAAGGCGATGCTGTTTCCTGTCAGGATCCTGGCCAGGCGGGAGAAGTCAGAATGACGATCTGGACATTTTTCAAACACACGCTGGTACAACTCTCTCTGAAAATGCACAAACGTAAAAGAAATAAAGCATCTGCTAAGGAGAGCAGAACCGGCCATAAAAGACTTGATGCTTTTTACCAGCTTAGGTAAACTCCTCCTGGAGAACACTCTGCGGGGACACGACAGGTGATGATGTCTGGAGATCCAGCTCCGCATGTTCAGCCACTCAGCTGTCCCTTTGGGCGGCGGGCCGTCCTCCCTGTGCAGCAGCACTAGCTGCTTCTGAGCCCGAACAGCACTACCCTCTAACATTCGCTCCAACTACATGTGGAGAAGAGAGAGCTTATTATGGCCACTGCAGATCCACCGCAGTGTGCTGGTTTCATAAATACAAAGGCTGATTTGTATTGAATGTTACAATCACAGCTGCAGTGTCTAGAGGTTAAGCTGTATCCTCTGAAGGGGTCGGCTACTTACTGACTATTACAGTTTGGATAGACTAGATGTATAAATGCCACATTCTGTTTTTGAGATACGTGCTTCAGTCCCCAGGATCCTTTCTCCTTATCTTACTAACAGAATGCACAGTAGTACCTCAGACAATCTATTGAACACTGAAAGCATTTCTAATGCTTTACATAAAAGTAACTTCTCATCAATTTGTATGTGCTAACATTGTTTGACTGATTTAAAAAACAACAAGAACACTTTTTTCATGTGGTACATTCTCTGATTTGACTCATTTCTTTTCCATATCATCTGGAAAGAATGTACAGGATATAAAACTCATGAAAGGTCACATCAGTCATCACAAATTCAGTGGAGGGTCTGAGTTTATGGTATTGGAATTTGCTAGGGTGTGAGATGCTAGCCCCTGCTACATCAAGTCACATTGTTTAAATTCAAGTGAATTTACAGAGCTGATAATATTTAACTCTGATATTTTTTTATATCATGCATTGCACTTTATGCATGAAAAAACACAAAAACTCCAGCAGCTTAAGAAGTAGGCATGCATTTACACCAACCTCTCCGACAGTAGGCTCCTGTTCACCCAGCCCCACAATGATGATGCAGTCGGCCTGGCGGATGCAGCGCTGGGTCCAAGGCGTTAAGCTGGGGTCGGACTGGTAGAGGACGATGCGATGGATGTCTTCCTGCTGACCGAGCCAGCTAGACAGACGGTACTCATGGACACTTTAAAAGATGGAGTACAAACATGTCACTGAATCGCAGTTAGATCAACCTAAATACATGACTGTACTGAGTTTCAACTAAAGCCATATTTGCACACATCAAATGTTACCTGGTGCCATCACGCACTGATCAAACTGCATCCTGATCTTTGTGTTTCATAAACTGTACAAACATTATATTTACTTCATGATGTATATATCTCTTGCTCTCTACAAATACATGATCACAAAAAGAAGAGAGAAAAGTGTATGTGTAAAACATAAAAAAACAAACTCAAGTAGTCAACTGTAGGCCCTTATTTCCTATTCACCTTTCAGCCATTCGATTATTTACCTGTCCAGAGCAGCAGCGCCCAGTCTCTGTTTGATGATGTCACTGGTTAGTAGTAGAGTGGGGCCTGAATCCCAAAGAAAAATCAAACATGTTTATAAAATAGCTATTGCTATGAATGACAGTGTTGGACAGTGCATGGTGGACATCCCAGATGAGTCTAAAAGCAAAAATAAGATAGGTATGTGTTGGCAAAGGCCTTTACTTCTGCACATGACCGTATAATTTTCACACACACATGCACGCACACACACATTCTTTTACACACTCAAAAATCTCAGGATACTTTCTAATCTTATTTCACATTTATAGATTCTTGTACACATTCACAAATGTGAGAACACACATACAGCTTGAGATTCAGTTTCTCTCCATACACATTGGCAAACAATATTGCTACTCAATTAACCAAATAGACAAAGCACTCGTTTTGTGTGCTTATCTGTATTTGTGTGTGTGTGTGTGTGTGTGTGTGTGTATACCAATGCCACTGAGTGCATGCTGCAGCTCCAGAGTGAAGGCAGTGAGGGGAACCTCCTCAGACACAGGCAGGATGGTCACAGTGGACAAGTTAGAAGCTGGGTTCCCAGCATCCCACTTACTGGTCGGAGTGTGGAGAGCCAGGCTACGACCTGCAGGCCAAGAAACAGTGAAAGATGATAAACTTATGTTTCGGTAAGACTTTTTCATTGGATAGCTTTGACTAGCCAGAGTTTAATGATTCCACTTTGGTTTTTACCTGTCCCCTTATCAATAAAGAAGTGCGGTGTGACAAATTTAGAGTCTGGTCTTTTGTCAACATGCAGTTACTGTTCTTTGTCTTGGATAGGCAGAATTTCACAATCGTACAAATTGGATTTTCAGTTTGTTTCAATGGACTGTGTGTAAAAGTAGGAGATGTAGCATCTGGATCTGAAAAGTGAAACCAATGCACTCACTCACTTAGCCAGTCCATTTTGTAGTACCTAATAGTCTGGAAGCACTTCACTATCATTTTTGCTATATGTGTTAAAGGTGTATTCTCTTTTGAAGGCCAGCATGGTATGACTCCTCTGGTTGCAAAAAGAAGTGCAACTGTCTATGAGAAAATTAGTCTACTTCTCATTTGTACCTCAGTAAAGATTTCCCTAATTAGTTTATGGTCACAGCTGCAAGTTTCTTTTATTACAGTATGGGTCTCATTCATGGTTCCACTTATGGTAAAATAGATGATAAATCAGGGTATGTCTTAGGGTGGGGGTACCTGGTGATTGACAAGTTGCAACCATGGCAACCTGTCAATCAGGACAAAGGTGTAGCAATGCTCGTCTGTAGCACTGTGTACATTTAAAATAGCGGTGGACTTGTTTTTGGGTGTTATCTGTGTTTGTATGATGGAATCTTTTCATAGTGTCTTTTCAGTTCATGAAATGTATTTGTAACATTTGGTTTGGCTAAAATTGTCTGGATGAGCATTTGAATGTACTGAAAGACATTATTGAGTGGGCTCAGTATATGTTCCACAAAGCAAATTTTTTGCCAGCCAAAATAATCATCCTAATTACTTTTACAGTTAATGTAAATTGGGAATGCACAAGCTAGCTAGTCAGTGTTACTATTAGCTAATAACTTAGCGGTTTGATATGGCTCCACTGGGCTGGTAACCGGTGTTACTACACAGACAGTGTGTGATTCTCAGTTATAGACGATAGACAGCCTAAGTGCCAAACTCGATGATTCAAATCATCCAAAAACCAATGGATGACGTCACAGTAGCTTCGCCCACTTCTTCAAACAATATATGCTCATTACTACTGAACTGAGCTGCAACAATTAATAGATTAATGCATTAATAATACATTAATTGGTTTGAGTAATTATTTAAGAACAAAAATCAACTTTCTGATTCCAGCATTTAAATCTGGCATTTTTTCATACTGCTCCATGACAGTAAACCGAATGTTTTTGGGTTGTGGAAAAAGAAGACATTTGTGGACGACATCTTGAGCTTTGTGAAACACTGACATTTTTCACCATTTTCTCACATTTTATAGACCAGACAACTTATTGATTCATTAAGCAAATAATTAACCACTGTTGACAATAAAAATAATTGTTAGTTACAATCCTAATGTTGAACTGGGATACAATACATTTTGGTATTCTTTTGTGGTTTCAGGCTACAACAGTGTCATAAATCTCCTTTTGATGACTTGTGATGTTTATATTGCAGACAGACCGGCTAAATTCAGTCTTATCCTGAGACACATACTGACAAAACAGTAAAAGATTACCAGCCAGAGGTCCGTTGACCTGCTGCATGTTGCCTAGGATCTTTTGCCCCAGCAGATGAATCAGCCTGGTGACAACCTGAGGATATCTCCTCTTGATGGAGTTCAGAGCTCCTTCAGGCAGCTTGGCCAGCTCAGAGTCTCTGACAGCGTGGACCGTGGTGGCTCGGTTCATGTGTGTCAGAGCCTCAACCTTGTAAAACCACAAAATGAATGTTACAGTACAAATTGCTGTTTTTCCACATATTTTCCTTTCTATTGAACATGTTCCTGTTTATTTTCCAAACTCACACAAAAGCCACATTTCAGGAAACTCACCACACCAATTAGATCCCCACGGCCATACTCCCCAGCCAGCTCTTTCTTCCCATCATCCTTTGCAATAACAGAGCGCAGTCGACCACTGAGGACGATGAAGGTGCTGTCTGACTTGTCTCCCTGTCTAAAAACAATCAAGAAACCCAAATGGACAAAATTCGGCAAACCCCACACAAATAAGGATAATTTCTTTTGTCATAATTTCTTTTTCATTCATATATTGCTATAATACAGTACTTGCTGTGGTGCTGTCACTTTACATGCATGATTGAAATAAAGTGGCATGAGAAAGAGATGGAAATAAATTGTAAGGTGTAACTAATCTAATCCCTGTTTCTATGGAGTAATAAAGGTTATTAAGTGAATTTCATTAAAATTTATATCAACAATGCATTCATTGTTTTAGTAAGAATACCTGTAGACAGCACGACCAGCCTCTGTAGCCATCCAGTCAAGAGCAAAGTCGATCTGTCTGACAAATGGTGACACCCTTTTCACCACTGTGTGAGCTACATTCAGCACCACCCTGGGCTCCTCGCGCATCATCCTGCAAAATTGACAATATAGATGTGTTTGTGTGTTGGTGAACATGGGAAGAAACTCAAACAAATGACTGAATGTTTTATGTGTGAACTTGATCCTACTCATAGAAGTGGGCCTTGGATATGGAGAGGAAGGTGCAATCTCGGTGCGCTCGCACAGTGAAGATGAGGGGTTCCCCTGTGAGAACAGCCAGGTGACCCACCATCTCTCCTGGGTGGGTAACAAAAAGCAGGCTCTCCTCCTCACGGTCTATCATGCGTTGGTAGACATGGAGTGCCCCAGAAATAATAAACGCCACACTCACATCCTGTAAGTGATGTGGAGAAGAAAAATAAGATGACTGACTGTCAGGATGAAGATTACACATCAGTATCACATGATGGAATTGAAGGAAGACAAGCAATAGACGGGAAGCAACACAGGCTTGGTGCTGGAATCAAACCGTGGATGCTGCCCACTCATAGCACTTTGGTGCACTGTTACTACATGTGGGTCCCTGTTTTGTTTGTTCATGTGCAAGTGCACAAGAACCCACAACAAAAGTCTAGAAGAAGCAAACTTTACGTTTCTGATAATGAGGACAGATATGCATTTATGCCTTTCCGTCCAATCTCACATCAGTAACATCACCCGTTCTGCATATTTCCCCCTCCGCAACATTAATCGTCTCCGCCCCTCCCTCAGCCCCCATACTGCTTCTATCCTTGTCCACAGCCTCGTCACTTCCCGCTTTGACGATTGTAATTCTCTCCTCTTTCATCATCTCCAGAACCTCCTCATTTCATCACATCACCCCCATCCTACAGCAGCTCCACAGGCTCCCTGTCAAATCGGGAAACAAATTCAAAATCCACTTGTATACATTCATGGTCATCCACAACACTGCCCCTCCCTATCTGTCCGATCTCCTTCACATCGGGTCTTCCACCTGCTCTCTCAGATCCTCATCCTCCATCCACCTCATAGTGCCCTCCACCCGCCTCAACAATATGGGGAGCAGGGCCTTCAGTCGCTCTGCTCCCAAACTCTGGAACTCATTCCCACCAGACATCTGTAATACTGACTCTCTCCCTTTGCTCAAATCTAGACTCAAAACCCACCTGTTCAAGACTGTTTATTCTTTATAACTCCCTTTTTTGTATGTATAGCTTTTATCTGTTCTGTTGTATTTGTTTCTTGTACAGCGACTTTGGGTGTCAAGAAAGGTGCTTACAAATAAAATGTACTATTATTAGGGTCCAAGCACCAAGGTTGCGAAGACCCTATTGGAATGCTAGAGATTATTATTATTCTTCATGACAAAGACACGTGTTTTTGAGGGCCTAAACGTACTCGAAACTGCACAAAACTTGGCACACATATCAGACCCGGCGAACAATTGTATAATTTGGAAGAAAAATACACACCTCAATCGAAAAATTCCTCCACAGCGCCACCTTGAAAATTTCAATGGAGTCCTGTCATAAGCATGTTTGGCCTACAGCTATGCAATTTGGTAGGCATATAGAGCAGGTCAGGACAAACAAAAAAGTCAACTAGCGCCAAGCTCTAAAATGCAACACGGCTCAACTGCGCCCCCTACAATATTTCAACAGACTCTCACCGTAGCTACGTTTCACCTAGAAGTACGAAATTCAGCACACATCTGCAACAACTGCACACAAAAGTCTATTAGCATGTTTCTGTAAACCCAACAGGAAATCTGCCATGTTGGAAAAACAGCGAGCATGCTGGGCCATTTTCGCTCAAAAATGGCCATTTTTGGCCATTTTCAAAATCTATCTCCTCCAGGGGAAACATCGTACACACCTGAAATTTGGCCTACAGGTCGTAGTGATTAAAAGTTCTCAAAACGTTCTGCAAATGAGGCCTGCTTTGGAAATGACAGCCGGTGCAATTTCGATCAATGGCCATTTTGCCCATTTTCGTGGTCTTTCTGGCATTCAACAGAGTCCTGTTGGAAGGCTGTTTCACCTACAGATACAAGATTCGGTCGGCATGTGTAGCAGGTCAGGACACACAAAAAAGTCAATCAGCGCTAAGCCCTAAACCCAACAGGAAGTCTGCCATTTTGAAAAAAACCCGGTGACAATTTCGGCGATTTTGGCTGAATGCTGGACATTTTTGGCCATTTTCAATATCTATCTCCTCCTACAAGGAAGGTCGTACACACCTGACATTTGGCCAGCACAAACTACAGGAGGTGTTGATTAAACTTAAATAAAACGGTCTGCAAAACTCTGACGGCGTGGAAATGCTGATCCCCTGAAAACGCCAGAATACGAGACGTGCTGTGTAACCGGCCTGTATGTGCTCCGGTCGGCCTGAAAATTTACACGCGTGCTCCGAGTCTCAGCCAAAGCGCGTTTCCACCATGGCCAACATGCACACCGCCGTGGATCACCACTAAACAGGAAGTGGCTTGTAACTAGGCCGCACGGGCTCCATCTGCCCCAAACTTGACATGCCAGATCAGAGTCCCGCCTGCAGCACGTTTGCGCCACAACCCGACGTGTGTGAAGGCCGACAATCGTACGGCGAGAACCCGTCAAATGCCACCTGTGGCTTTAATTATTTTTATTATTATTATTATTTAGCACATTCATTACATGTCAATGTGACAAAATTAACAGTCAATGTAAATGTCAAAGAAAATTCCCCAGGGCACCTTGAAAAACCTACATTTGGTTTATCCAAACATTTCCTCCTGTTACTCTCGTGAGTAGATTTGCATCACTCAAGCAGTCAAATTAGAAACATTATCAAAGTGGAGATGTTGTTTGTCGAAGCAAATTACTTCTCCACAAGAATAAGCAATATAATTTAACAGTAAAAGACTTGGAACTGAACAAAACTGGGACAATTTTTGCAAAAAATTCACATGCATTCAGCGCTTTAATAATCTGTACATCCCATTAAAAGGAACATAATGAGTAGCGTGCCCCAACAGACTGACCTGGTCTCCTTGGTGGGCCACAATAGAGCCGGCTTTGACCTGGCGAAGAATCACCCTCCCTTCCAGCAGATTGGGGTCCTGTTGACATCCCACGAAAAGTGAAAAATATAGAGAGGTGATTGTTCACCCTCTCAGAAGTACATAGTTATGACCACCACAGCAAAACAGAAATACCAAAATCAATCATATTTTTCCATTTGGTTTAAGTTGACTTTTGCGGTAGTAGATGTATAGTTTTAACTGTAAGCTACCTGTATTTGGATGACCTGCTGCAGATCTTTTTTAGCAGCTTGGAAAATAGCATTAACTTTATTATGGTGGACATTTCCTCCTCCAGCATCACTGTAGTGGTAAATAGCAGATGGAGTATGCTGCATTGTCACGGTCTTCTTTAAAATAGACTGAAAAGATAAAGAGCGACAAAAAAACAAAAACAAACAGTGGTCATGAAAAAACATACCAATTCAAAGTAACCATAGCATGTGTATGCAAATACAGTGTAATGTAACAAATCAATTATATAACATCACTCAGGAAATAACCAATGCTTCAGTACACCTGTCCTGTAAACCTCAACAAATTCCTGTATATAGTATTTCTCTGTTAGTTGAATAGTGTTTCAAAAATTCCTGTGCTCAGTCAACTTTCCTTGTATCCCTGATGTTAACAAGCCCAAGAAAAATATCAGTCAAGTTTATTGTATTGTATGTTCAACTTCAGCAAACCACTAAAAGAATTCTCATCTAGAGACCTTAACGGGACTGTGAGGCATCATGTCTTCTTTAGCAACTCGATCTCGTTCATATACTCTGTTGAGGTCAACTGACATTTCACCTGCAAAATGCAAACAAACAAGAAAAAAATCACAGTGATTATGCTTATCAATCAAATTTTGTATGAGCAACAACAGTCACTGAGACTGCACTGATTAGCATTCCTGACGGACAACCATGTGTCTGTGTTGTCTTAGAGGATTCATTACAGTTTACAGACTTGCTTATGCCGTTTTCACTGTAGCAGCATATTAAAACAAACTTTTCATGTGCACTTACAACTGAACTCTCTTGTTTAAGTCCTCTGTGGCAAGTTTGCTGGTTCGGAATTCAGATTGCATGGCTACTGATTTGTCAGGTTTGACAGTGGACTCCTGAGCATAAAATTTGTGGGCATTGCACATGAGTACATTAGCAGTAACAATAGCTCAAAAAGTGAGTATTTATTGTTGATTTATAACAGTAGCAAGACATTATGAACAGGCTTGCAAAAAAAAACAACCCAAAACTGAAAATGTAAAACACAAGGAATAAAGATGATATACTCAAATTGCACCAAAGAGTTTCATTTTCCATTCATTTTTACAATTTAAAAACAAACAAATAAAAAAAACAGATCAGTGACATGAGAAAAGTAAACCTATCCATATATTTAGCACACCTTTATCCATCAAATTAGAATCAGGGTTCCAGATAGCTAGAAGCTCTTTGTTGGAACTTGTCTTAAACCTGTTGCCAAGTGCTACTCAAAGGGATTGCTGGGTTTTTCTGTCTGGTTTCTGTAAGGTCTTCACCTGTGTGATGTGCCTTGAGATGACATATGTTGTGCTGCTGCTATACCAATAAAAATGAATTGCATAGAGTCTAGAGTCAGAGGTTTCTTTTGCTTTGGTAGTGTGTAGCGTCATCATGCTGAGATTTAAAGAGCTCTCTGAGATTTTCGGAAAACAAGGCGTGGATGGCCAAAATACTTAAAATTGTGAGGAAAATCAACTACAAGTGGCACAGATTTCAAACCACTGATAATTTGTGCATGACCTGATGCCATAACAAATTCAGCTCAAGAACAGACTGTTTTTTAATTCAAGATAGCATTTCCTCGGTCCTCTGTGGCTTCCTGTAGAGACCTGACTTGGTGTCCCTGTGTGTGCGTGTCTGTGTGCGTGTGTGTGTGTGTGTGTGTGTGCGTGAGTGGCATTCTGTGTTAAATGTGGGTGGGTGGGGTTTTGCATTTTATTTTGTATCCCCTGACCCCTTCCTGATTGTGTTCTGTAATGTACAGCACTTTGTGATACATTTCATGTATGAAAAGTGCTTTATAAATAAAGTTTGATTGATTTATTTGATGCAGAAAGAGTCTTCAAGAACGCCACAATTTCATCACAGGAACTGCAGGTAATTAACATTACGAAGGAAGGGCTAAGGAAGCCCAGATATGAATCTGATTGATGTTTTGGGGACATCTGAAACAGGCAGTACATGCAAGAAAACCCCCAAACATCTTGTAACTGAAGGGATTTTACAGAGAAAGTAGTCAGAAATTTCAGCAAACCTGGTAAAGACTGGTGGACTAATGTGCAATCAAACATGCCAGCTTATGCAAAATATTAGCTTCTGAAACTGAGGGTGTACACATTTTTGTTTCTTAAACCACTGAAAAAGACAACTTTGTATTGTTGGGTTCTCTGTTCTGTGTCAAATTTGTAAGGTCTTTACCTTACTATGTGAAGTGCTATGAAACTACATATGTTGTGAAGTGGCACTATAGAAAAAAAATTGAATTAAAAAGGCTTATTTCCTCATGGTATACCACCTTTATCAATAGGCAGTGTTTCAAAGACGATAAATGTTTGTCAATTAAAAGTGTGCCAAAAAAGTTGACAACTTCCATACTTGCTTTATCACATGACTGTATGCGTGTGTACAATGATGTTACATGTGTGCATACCTGTTACAGCAAGTGGGCTGGAATGAGAGCGAGATTTCTTGTATTTTGATGTGGGCATGTCAGAGACACTGGACCTTTCTGCACATGCACATCAAGAAAACACATTACTTCAGACAAACAGTACTACATAGTCTTTACTGAAGCCTAACACTGAAAATGTGTAGAAAAAGCCTGTAGTTTCAGACCAGTGTCGGCCTTTTCTGAGACCAGATCATCAGACTGGGATGCCTGTCGGCGGAAGCTTTTGTGTGGATGAGCCTCCCCCAGAACATTTGCCACCGACACCAGGGAGATAGCTTGACTCTCCTGTTACACACACAGAAATCCGTATGATGTTTTTCAAAGTCATCCTTTCATTTATCTTTAACTAAATATGGGATATGGTTAAACTGATATAATCAAATTCTACCATCGGCTATTGCGTGTGGCTCACTTGCGACAAGAGGGACATGCAATTAGACATTATTTAATCATATACATTCTAAATTTTACATAATGATGCACTGTTTTGATCAAATTGTGCAAAGGCCTACGTGAATATTGTTGATATTAGGGAATGAGAAATAAAACACATAGCTAGCTTGAGGAGTTAACAGTAAACATTCATGAGAGAAGTAGGGCAGTAAGAACATGTTCCTAGAAAAAACACTCAAAGAAACTTGGGAACGATGGCAGAAACATTGGTAAGGTTAAAAAAGAGGGAACTCACTTCCAAGCTAATGGCTGTCATGCAGGGCATGACAAAGTAGACAGTGTAGAATACTTCAGTGAGTGAGACTACTTGGTTTAAAGGCATCCTGTGAAGTTTTTGACCACTAGTAGCGCTGTGGAGCAAAGGGGACTCCTTCATATTTGTCTCTATGTCAGTCAGTGCTTACACACAGAGAGCAGCAAGAAATGCAGCCATCTTCAGCAGCTTGTTCTATATGTATTTATTAGACAGCAAGTATTCAAATAATGTATTATGGTGAGAAACACCGAGTAGAGAGATTAACCTTGCTTTTTACATGGTAGTGCCACATGACTACTTTAAATCCTTCTAGAGGAACCAACACAATGACCCCACAGGCCATACTGGAAACTTAAGTTTAAATTTATTCCTAGAATTTTGACAATACTGTGAGTAAAGTTGTATCCTTATCCCTTAGTTAAGTCTTGGTGTGCTGCAAGTGCAATATTTTTTTTCCTTTGCATGCACAATGCAACTACCAGAGTTTGCAAATCCACTGGGTGTGGTTTGTTGAAAACTAAGGCAGAAATTGCTGATGCCTTGATGTCTAAACATTCCTAATGCTCTTAAAAAGGCTTCTACTTTGGGACAGTGCTGTACATAGGAAAAACTGTCAAACAAAAAGTGAAAAAAAGCTGAGCTCAACAGTAATACAGATATGAAAAGTGAGGTTATCAAATCTGAAACAGTTTTGCACTGTCTATGAATATATGTCAGATTACAGTGTAGGTTATAAAAAGAACAGTACCGGGTTAAAGAGCTCAGTGGTAAGGCCAAGGTAGTTGTGTAAGGCAAGGAAGGTCACTCTCTGGAGACGCACCATTATTATCTGCAAGACAGAAAAGAAACATTGTGACACAAAGAAAATACATAAATTGCTTTGCTGCATGTTATTCATTGGCTAAGGTGATACTTGCAATGCCTGCAGGTGAGTTAATAAGCTAAATGCCTTTTATTATCTGTGGACACTTTACCTGGATGACACGGACCAGAGTTTCAGGATATTTATCAAACACTGACTGAAATGCTGCAGCTGGAAGACGCAAGATGGTGGAGGGAACCGCTGCCCTTGCAGACACTGTCTTGTAAGGCGCTGGGTAGCCCTGAAATATCAAGCAGCAAGGGGGATGATATTGATAGTAAAATCCTTAATGAAAACAGATTACTGTTTTAAAATCAACCCTACGTTACATGTATATAATATAGGAGGATGAAGATTAATAAGCAAAAGCAGAAATGGAGAGGAGGGACAGATGTATGGCACACGTACAGTGATGATGTCCAGGATACTGAGCAAACTGTGAACACTGTCTCCTGGTAACACCTCCTTAACAACAGCATCTGTTCCATCCTGCAGTAAAACATAATCAGATCTCAGCATGAGACCAGAACAGTCACGAGAACACAGCTGATAACTCCAACACATTGATTGTTTTTTCATACTTGTCACTAGCATGGTAAAAATCAAAATGATTCAAGCCCCTTAACCTGCAAGACACTGTAGTGAAGTAAATACAATTTAACCACAACATATCCACTCACACTTGAGCAGTCATAGACAGTTTAATAATATAAAGCTAATGCCTTCCGATTCCTCTTTTGGCATTTTAGCTCATTCCTCATGCCAAGTTGCTCAGGGAATCCAAAGGAAACTTTGGATTTTTTTAGGTTGCTGTGTATAATTATGGAAAGTCTAAAAAATATATAGGTACAGTTTTTAAACCACTGTCTTATTGGTCTAATGAAATTGTTTCTTTCTTTAGTTTTTTAGATGGTTCCTTTATCTTTGCTTTGTTTGCAACGCAGCTGTAACCCCTGCAGTTATATCTGTTTTAACGCTGAAGCAAATGCAGTGTTGTTATTAAACTTCATTGGAATTTGCAACAATCTGTTATCCTCACAGACTAGTAAGTGATTAATATTAGATAAAGGCTGAATAATTATGACATGGCTACATTACTATAATATCACCCAGCAATGCAGATGTATTTTGTTACACAACTTCTTGTGTAACAAAATATCAATTTTGACTTCACTTCTAAATGAGCTTTTACAAGATTGAATTTCCCTTCTGGGATGAATAAAGTATTTTTCATTTCATTTCATAAATCTAAAACTCCAAATCATCATAAAACAGTTATTGTTTAAACCCTTACATTCTCAGCCAGGTTGACTAATTATGATTCAAATATACGGTACACTAAACAGTGAAGACAAGGCTGCTACTGGAACACCAAAGTTCTTGTGATTTCTGTGTAAACGGTGGTCTTACACTCTCATGGATGCACAGCTCCAGACGCCCATCTTGAACCACGTAAATGCTGTCATCAGTGTCACCGGGTCTGAAGAGTGCCTCTCCCTGGTGCAGCTGGATTAGTACCATGTGACGACACAGCTCCAGGAAGAGAGGCTTCTCGAAGTGGCCGAGCACTCTGGATACAAGATATAGTTGTAATACTGCGAATGTTCCCATAAACAGTCACAAAATGTAACACTACAGATGATTCAGGTCATAATACGCCCTCAAATAAAATCATACTCCTCTACACTGCTTTATAGCCAAGGTTGAGCAAATTCAACTTTTAACACCATCAATGAATCAGTATACTGTTCTACCCCTTTTTTCTCCTCAAGGTTTAAGTGACATGTTACTGGATGTAACCAGCAAATAGTATTTAATAGTGCCTTTCTTTCAAAATCACACCACTGAAGACAAAAAAGGTCAACTACCTATATTTTTTAACATTATTTTATCTAGATTTAATTCTCATTTGTATTGTTGTGTCTTTTAAACATATCTGTGACATTTTATTCAGCAAAAGTTGCTTTGATTTTTCCTTATTAATCTTTCCTTACAGACCCAGATTCTCCTCCACCCTCCAGCAGGCTGTTTCGGATCCAAGTTGCATAAAATCTACATTATTAATAACTACCAGCTATTTTGAGGAGGTGGTCTACTCAATGAATAATGCAAACTTCCTTATGCTGCATATGTACCGTCAGTAATGGAGACACAAGACTGATTCTAGGGCAGCTGTTGCTCAGGTGGCAGAGTAGATAGTCCTCTAATCACAGGGGTGGTGGCTGGATCCCCATCCCTTCATGTCTACATGCAGAGCTGTCCTCATGAAAGCCACTAAGCCCCAGGTTGCTCCCGTTGACAGGGCAACCACTGACACTGGTGCATGAATGTGTGAATGACAAACACTTTGTAAAGCACTTTGGAACAACAAAGTAAAAAAGACAAGGGTAAGAATCTGCTGTTGCACACCTGAGACTGATAAAAATCAGCGAGGTAAAGTGTGTCAAGACTTTTAAGGTGCTGAATAGGCAGCAACAGCACTCCTCCACTGCATTGTTTTGCCTTTCATTCTGACTGGGTTCAATCCAAACTCCAACTACATAAGTGACTCAGACCGTCAGCTAGCTCTGGGCTCCTTGTATATTTGATTTGACTTTCTGCTGTGATGTAGCAACACATACTGCTTCAGATACCCCCATTTTTCCTGCTTGCAACACATCGACTTCAACATCTTGCTGCCTAATATACCCCACCCCTTGATAACTGCTATTATTACAAGAGAATCAATATCATTCACTTTACCTGCCAATGGTTTTACTGTTGTAGCTAAGTAGATATCCCTACTGATCGGGGAGAAAAATGAGGAGGATGATTAAAATGTGTCATATTACTAACCTGACATTTTTCAGCATGTATAACACCTCAGAGGGCAGGTGGGAGTTCTGAACGTCAAACTCAGTCAGGTCAGCCTCCAGCAGAGAGGGAGGAGGCTCTTTTGGCTGCAGGGTGGGGGGCTCCTTCCGGATACGCAGGATCCTAACACAAACAATAAAAAACACATTCAACATAGTGCTTTTAAAAAAAATACAAATATTGAACTGATTTTAACAAATCTGTGAGCCAGTTCTATAAACTCCTAATCCTAAAGCGAACTCTGCACAAGATTCATGAGATAAGGTAAACACAACATTTAGATGTTGGGCTTCTGTTTTCATGCTTTTAATATCTTAAAATAACAACTTAAAGTAAGATTATTTTGCTGAAACAACTGTTCCCAAGGTGAAAATTAAACATCCAACATTCAAAGCTTATCTCAACACCAAATGCTCAAAAACAGGACTCACTTGCGAGCTATTGACAGGACTTTGGTCCTCTTCCTCACTCTCTGCCGTGAGGCTGAGTTTGAGTTAGAAGGAGGAACTGAAGACAGTGTTTGAACCTGGAACAGTAAGGAAAAGAAACCTGAGGCTTCTGATTACAATAAAACAGGATTATACAGACAATTCATGCTTTTTAATGTTTAATAAAGTTTACATTTTTAGTAAGGCACTCTGAATGGGCTTGCTGAAAGATGGAACATAAATAAGCTTCCACCACCTCTCACCTGCATATGATATATTAGGGTCAGACAGCCATGAGATGAACAATATATTGCTAATTAATAAGTAACTGCTAAACCATTTAACTCCAATACTGTCTGTTACACACTGTTTGCTGCTGTATCACTTGGATGTTTACACTGTGCTATATAGGAGCAGTAGCTAACCATAAACACATGCATGATATTTGTGTGTTCTCTTCAACCTTTGGCCTGAGCTCCTGTGAGCAAATTTCCTGCTATTTGTTAGCAGTGTACTCTGACTTCAAACATGTTCAAAACTGGAGAGTGCAGAAGTTTAATCTTAACATGTATGAAAATATTAAGTCATAGAAAGTAACAGAAAACTTTTAGTTTCGTGGAACACCAATAGAGCAAGTACATAAATTGGTGACTTTTTTTGCATTCCATTTGAATACACAAAATGTTTTAGTGCAAATGGTAATCATGAAAATTAGCTGGACAATTATAGTGAAATGCTGAATATGTGAAAAACGTTGTTGATTTGCATAATACCTCAGTATTTACTTGCCCTTCTTTGACTTTAATGGCAGCAAAACTCAAGCTGCATTGACTCCACCAGTTTGTTTAAACCGATAAGTCACGTTATCTCAGCATGACATGATAGTGTTCCAAAGAGCTTCTTGTCATGTTTAGGATTGTTCTGCCTTCTAAGTCTTCAAGTGTTTCTAAAACTTTCTAAATGTTTAGTGGGGTTGATCAGGTGACTGTGGAAAAAAGTCCATAACAGCCAGCACTGCTTGGTCTTCTTTGGTCTCCGAGTCAAATCTTTGAGGTGTGTTTCGACGTATTATCAAGCAGCAGTATCAGTTCTTCTGCAGAAAAATGTAAACCCAAATGGTGGAGTATGTTATCCCTGACCTGCATTCTTTATTTAGCAAATTTGGGATATTGATCTTCGAATGGTGACTTTTGGACCCCACTGTATGCAACTTCTGGCTTCTATCTTTATCTCGGTATGGAAACAGACTTAGAACTTAAGGGTAAAAATGCTCGTTATACTGCAGTGGGCAGAACACTTCTTCATTCCAGTGGTTAAAAGACTCTGGGGGTTCTAGAAATAAAGAAAAGACGAACTATCCGCACACCAAAACAGGCTCCCTTATACAATTTATTGGCGTGACGTTTCGAGGAAGAGCATTTTGCTCGAAAAGTCATGCCAATAAATTGTATAAGGGAGCCTGTTTTGGTGTGCGGATCATTCTTCTTTTCTTTTCTCATTTTTGACATTTTGTGATCCAGCACCAACCCAGTGGGCCTCGGGGATGTGCGTGTCTTTCCTTCATCAGGTTCTAGAAATAAAGCCTTGTTAAACAACTTTAAACTGTGGGATTTCACAGGCTTCCAGTTATAGAGTATAAGAAGGCACTAACCTTTCTCATGATCTTTCGACCGTAGAACATTACTTTGTCTCTCTTCCTGAAGCGATAGTGAGGGACGCCGGCCTCCTCCTCTGAAACAACCACATATTCTGTGTAAGACTACCAATCGATCTGTGCTTATCAGAGTGATGAGAATTGACATTTAACTGTTGGTTTATAAAACACTGAATAATTCAGGATCAAAATACATTTCTATTCTGCTGCTGCATTACCAACTGTACAGGCCTCTCAAGAGGTCTGCTTACCATCCCCAGGGTCCAAAATAAACATAGAGAAGCAACTGTGTTTCTGTAGGTCTGCACCAGCCCTCAGTTCTTATAAAACATGGACTGATTTTAGCTGTTAAAATAAATTAAGCTTAGGAAGGTTGATTCTTATCTTGCACTGCACTGTAACTTTTAGTTTACTTGATTTTTAGCTTTCACTCTGCTTTAACAGTTTTTTTTTTTTTTTTTTAAATCTTACTTATTCGTATCTTATTTCACTTTATCTTACTATATTGCTTAAGGAGGGTTCTATTGTTTTGCTTTGCATTTTATGCAAATGATTTTGCCTTGCCATCTATGAATATAGATGTACAAAGGGATAATAATACAAACACTATTTAAATATGTAAAAAAACAAACAAACAAACAAACAGACAAACAAAAAGCTAAACTGCTGTTGTATCTGAAACACAAACCAAAGGTAAATCATTACAACATCTTTAGTGATACCGTAACAAGCATCAGTTCAAATTCTCAAATCCACTGTTGGTAAAGCAACACTAAAACATAAAAAATGCATCTGTTTGTACTTTTGAACATCTTTGCCCTAAAATGTTTTGGTTTTTTTGACACAAATGCATTGTAAAACAATACAGGAAGAACAGTGTGAAGGGCACTGACTTGACAGTTTGTATCTTCTGTAAAGAAGAAACACAACAGTTCCAACAACAGAAACTGCCGTCACAGCTCCAATCAGCACAGCTGTCCACTAGAAGAACAACACACAAGACATTTTTCTTAATATATACAAACAAGGAAT
Organism: Stegastes partitus; assembly: GCF_000690725.1. NCBI lineage: Eukaryota > Metazoa > Chordata > Actinopteri > Pomacentridae > Stegastes > Stegastes partitus. Next base: position 606,229 of record NW_007577933.1, read on the forward strand.
GATATATGTATGTATGTATGTATGTATGTATGTATGTATGCATGTATGCATGTATGTATGTATGTATGTATGCATGTATATTACACACAGTACCACAGTCAGACCATGAGGATGTGAATGTTAGGAGGTTACCATATTGACTTCTGTCCTCTCCTCCACAAACTTCTGCATCCGGGCTGTTAACTCATTACTGAGTGGAACTATGCTCTGAAACATCAAGCACAGAGATAACACCGACAGGATACAATCAGCTGAATGTGAGACAGGCTGTGTCTAAGAGCTTTCGACTAATCAGTGCAAAAAAAGGGTTGATAATTTTAAGAAGACAAAATGATGGTCTTTTCAGACTGTGAAGTATAGAAACAGCTGTAGATGGATGACATACTGGGTATATGCTGCAGCTCTCCTCTTCTTCGTTGTCTTCCATGTCTGTTAACCAACAACAACAACAACAACAACAACAAAACAGAAAATGCAACACTATGATAAAGCAACTTCATAGGTTGAAATTTAACTCAAACTATAAAGAGTGAAACATTCGGGATGGGAATACACTTAAAATGATGCCTATTTTGTTGCATGCTATAATGGTTGGATTAAACTTTTATGATCGTATATTAATAATAGCACATGACTCTGGCCCCTGACCCTAGAAACATTAGTGCCTTGCTCCACCCAGCTGACCAACACAGGCCATGGAAATCTGGGTTAAAGATCACTTACACTTGTCAGTCAGTGTTTGAAACCAGACACTCCTGCACTTAAACACTATCAACCTCCGTGAGCTCTTTACACAGTCAGGCTGCCTCAGCTCTGAAAACAAGTGGAAAAAGCTCCCCCGTGGGAAAAGTGGAAAGATTGAGGGGTTTAGTTTGTTTACCAAATACATCTATACGAGTGTCACCTCTGTTGCTTGTTTTCTTGCCATGTTGACTCAGCTTGGGTCTCTCTTCAAAACTAGACGGGGTTTTTTAGGTCAATGCTTGGTGTGCTACAAGCAGAAAAGAAGTAAAAGCTGAATTGAAAGGGGAATTTTAAGTTATTCAACTTTTTCCGTCTAAGGGAGTGCATTTGTCGGAGAGCAGACAGAAGCAGAACTCACTTCTTGACTTTTGACTTCAACTCGTTTGAGCGACAACATCGAGACTGCTCCTGTTTGACAGGATTCAAATGCAGTGTAGTGCAGGTGAAGCCAAATGATTCACAGTTCTGCTGTTTAATATTTGCCTGCAGCTAAAGCTAGAAAGGTGTTCAGAGACAATCTATTTATTTTTTAAAAAAGCTAGCACAAACTTGAAGTTTGTTGTAGCTAATTCCCAACGTGACCGCGGACTCCGCAGCATTCCGCTACTCGACTTGAGGACAACCTATAATAAGTCAAAACCGGAACGACGTCTGCACCGACAGAGTTAAAATGCACACGAACAAATAAATCTCCATATAACAATTTTAGAACGAAAGCGAGCAAACTTTCTTACACGTACCTTTGTTGGGTCAAAGTTTTTGTGTATACATGAATTGCATTAGTGTGAAGACTGCTCGGTGAAAGCAATCTGGATATCCTGTTATTCTGTCAAAATAAAATCTTCCTTGAACAAACTACTCCAACTTGAAACAGACACAGACTGCATCTAAACGGGGCGAAGAATAAAATGTATTCGCTATGTTTGACTTTTTGGTGAAATAAATATTATTTACACTTTCTCTTGATAACTTCATGCTGTGGACACACTAATGTGGATTTTTAAGCATTTATTTTAAAGATGAATTGTTCTTGTTCTTGTTCGCTAACACTAACTAACTTGACACACCCACAATCGCTGAGCGTTAGTATCTCGCATGTTGATTGGTGGATAGTGTTGCCTCACAGCCAATCCCTGAACGGTTCATTGGACTGGGGGCACATTGCTTACATCGGCTCAACATTCAGGTGCTCAAGGTGAGAGGAGTCGAATTTCTGCTTAAGTTATTCGATATGTGTGGATGAATTAAGTATTTTATTAACATACAGGCAAGCGGTGTTTAGTATTTGAGTGTAAACTTATAATTAACTTGCCAGGAGACGATGCAACATTAAGGTTAGCTAGCTAGGAAATTATCGCTCGTTAGCTCGTAAGCTAGTCAGGTACCAGCAGTACAGCAGGCGACACAACAGTTTTCTATGTCAAGTTGTCAGTGGGATGTGTGTTGACTCTACATTAACCATCCATTACCTACACACCGCTTAATGTTAAATTCTTGTAATAGCTTCTACAGAGTTACTTGATCATACTTTTCGTATTTGCGCAAATATAAGTGATTCCTCTGTTAGCTAAACATGCCGTAGTCAACGTGTTGGCGTTGTGTTTTCGCTGGTTTTAAAATACGTGACTAAAGCAGTCGTTCATTTCTTCTCCATCTGTTCTGGCAGAGCTAGCCGCTGCGGCACCATGGGTTTGTTGTCCACGCTGATGAGGGGTTTTGTCAGAGGCGCTGACAGGATGTCCGAGTTCACCAGTAAACGTGGATCAAGGACTCACAATAAAGGCAGGGGTGCAAGGCCCACTGGACTGAACCTCTCCAGCAGAAAGTTTGTGTCCATTCGTAGCATGATTCCTGAGTTTGTAGTGCCTCATTTGGAGGGATTCAAACTCAAGCCATACGTATCCTATCGTTGTCCAAAAGGAACAGAAGCGCCACTCACAGCAGAGAGTTTGTTTGCAGAAGTTGTGGCACCTCAGATCGAGAAAGACTTTGAAGAGGGCACTTTCAGCAAAGACCAGCTGGAGAAGTATGGATTTGAGCCCACACAGGAAGGGAAACTCTTCAAGCTGTATCCTAAGAACTATGTGCGTTAATGATGGACCTACAGTGTGATGGTTTTGCAAAGAAATACAGAAACTGCTGACTAACTGGAACCAGACAGCTGAAGGCCAACTGATGTGACACCTTCAGGAAAATAATCACAAATGGCACCGTAAACAATAGTGTTTCTGATATTTGATCATCTGGCACTATGAAACTTACAGGCATAATTCATACTGCAAACCTGTATATTAATCACTGTAAAGATTATATGAACAGTTTGATGTGATCATTTCCAAATTAAAATTACTAATGTACAAAACCAAGGGTTCACATATGTTTGTCACAGAAAAAAAAAACGTACATGTGGGCTGGCGAGACTGTATAACTACAACATCCAGAGTTGTCTGAAGTTGCCAATAGTTACGCTTGACATTTTCTAAAACAGATAACATTCAGTTAAACACAGTAGCATTATTGTTTCTTTAGCCCAGAAGCTTGTGATTTTTCAGAGTTTTTTCTCCCCTGGCCAAGCTGAGATATGAACAGTGAACTAACAAACATGTCTGTGGGACTTCATTGGATAAACTAATGAATGTAACCAGTAATGACAGTAGCCTCTACAAATTTCCAGGAAATACTTTAATGTAGTTTCCAGAATTATCATATGGTGAATATCACCACCTCAGATTTCTGGGGAGCAGCACAGACACTGCAGTTTATATCTAGAGGTTCATTACAAGGGAGTCATAATGCAGCCACCAGCTAATCTGGGCTAAAACTCGGCCTAAATGTAAACACGTAACTGAATCCAAGAGTACAATGCCCTTCAGCAGCTAGAAGGGTGCAAAGGAAAACAATTTCCCTTGAGGACCAATAAAGCTATCAGACAAATTAACATATAATGCATGGGTACATAACTTAAGGGTTAAAATTGGTGCTCACCTTCAAGCAAGCTGGTTTTGTCAGTGTAATGATTTTCCTCAAACACACTTAAAACAAAAGATATAATAAAAGTGTGTGTGTGGTTGTATTGCTCTTGTTGCCACAGAACACAGGAGTATAAGGATTATGAATGATTTATGCTTAAATACAAGTTTTAAAAAATCACTGTCATTATGAAAATAGAGGGTTTTGCAAATTTCACATTCTGTGATAAGTTATTCCAAAGTGAAGGGGACAGTGAATGAAATAACAGTTTATCAAGCCCATGTTATAGTTAGGCGATACATTCTGCTTTACTTCGGTACATGTTATAGTTTGATAGACAATATTTCTACAGTGTCATCTCAAGCTTGGTCAGCCTTGCTCTGATTCCTGAGGACCTTTATCAGGAGTCCAGTCCCAGCGCCATACATGGAGCATGTGGTCATAAAATGAGCAGCTCGCCAGCAGACAGGACAGTGAGGGGGCATCCTGGTCAAGGTTGACGGCAGGACCTGCAGTAGGTGTGGTAGAGGGAGCTGGTATTCCCTCTGGGATGTATCGTCCAGCGTCGTCCTCCAGGGAAGTATCAAAGCTGGCAGTGGGAGATTCATACTGAATCCTCAAGTGTCCTCTGCTCTCTGCGAGGCTTTCCTTTGGTTCTGCGGCAGGAGGTGAGCAGGGAGCAGGGTCCTCCAGGGACAGTCTGGACCAGTCGGCTCCATATGCCAGGGAGTTGTGAAGGATGTAGGAGGCTACAACAGGACATGCTTCTCCACTGCCCTCTGAATGATGTCAAGAAAACCAACAATAGTTATTAAAAACTCCAAAATAATTCATATACAAGAATCACTAACTGTCCACTTTTGAGATATTCTTGTACTGGTGCTATCCATCAATCCACACAATCTTTTGTGTGATATGTTTGATTTACTGTTCTCTCATGCAAGCTGTAGTACTACAATGTTAAACTGCCTTTGAGAAGATGACAAATCCTGCATTTTAATATTCTTTCATGCGCCAGGTATTCAGAAACCACATTTATCATTATCATTGTACTATTTACAGAATTTACTTTTACTACAACTATAACACCAGTAATTGGAACAGCAGCCAGTATATTATAGAAAAATGTAAATATATGTATACAGGCATTAAATACCTCTCCAAAGCATGTACACTCATCTGTTTTGTTGTTTTTTGATTTGAGATTTTAAATTTAAGCTTCTTTTTTTATTTTTCTTTCTAAGGCTCCAGAACCTTTTGATGTCTTTGTGGACATTGAATGACATTTTAGCATTTGAGAAGATGAAATTTCAAATTGCTTAGCAGTTTTGCTTGAAACATCACTCAATGCATAACCTATAGCTAATGGCTCCTTAAAAACAGTTTCTAATTAATTTCTAGATGATCAGCCGAACTTTGCAGTAGTGGTCTCTACATTGTATGAATCAGGAAGTTAAACTCAAAAGTAAGGTGAATCTTAAGTACCTATGTTAACTAACCAAAAATCAAGAACAATGTATGAAAGGTGGCATCTGCATTTCAGTTGAAAGATTGGTGGTGTTTAGCTATTAGCATAGTTACGTGTGCCAGATGTTCAACTCCTCTCATTCCCAATGCCACCTTTGCCTCTATGTCCAATCCTTGTCCTGTGCAGGAGCACAAATGTGCATATGCGTGAACATGCACAGGACATGCTGGAATAGTGTTGTGTGAATCAGTGTGAGCCACCTTGTTTCCCATACAGAGCCACGGTTGTGTACAATTTTTTTTTTTTTGGTCCAGTGCATACAGAACAGACAGCTAGCAGGCTGTGATGAGATTTTCACTGAACTTAGCAAGAAGTATGTTGGATGACTGACTCCACCCTTAAGAATTCAAGGTTAGTATTTCCTTGTCCATCTCTCCCTTAAACCCACCTACAGCCTGCTGGCAGTGAAGGATGTGGAAGTCATTATGCATGCAGGCTGCGAGCAGCAGGTGCTGATTGGTTGGATGCCACTTAAGCCTCCACACCCCGCCACCCACAGGACTCTCATTGAGGGGCTGCCGCATGTTCCTGCCATCCCACAGCAAAATTTGCTCATCATAGCTGCAGAGGAAGAAGATCCGGACATGACATAAAAACTATAATGGCAATCATCCACTGTATAATTCTCACACAATGCCAACATGTAGACATGAGGATATTTACCTGCCAGTAGCCAAAATGTGTTCCCGGTGTGGGTTGCTTTGAATACTACATACACCCATTGAGTGCCTTTAAAAAAAACAACAAAAACAAAAACAAAAAAACAGAATTTGTCACTGTTTGCCAGAATGAACCATCCAAGTCACAGCTGACATAAAACATTAACACTCTAACTACCTTTTACTGGTGAAAGTGGGGCTGGAGGGACCAACTCTGAGATCCCAGCCTTTGAGTTTGCAGTCATCCCCACCTGGGTGGAAAACACACACACACACACACACACACGCACACACGCACACACGCACAGACAGCATATGTGTGAGAGAGAGAGAGAGAGAGAGAGAGAGAGAGAGAGAGAGAGGCATGCAGACAGCTCACAAACTAGCCATGGATGTAGACACTATAATGATGACGATGATGATAGATGTGCAAGGGGGGGTCACAAAGGGATTTTAGCCTGATCTTCCCAAAAGGGCCCCTTGTGGCAACAAAATTGATTCTATTGTAACTTGTTTTGGCTTTTTGTGAGGTAGCTACATCTACAAATTACTTAGCTTTAGATGCATCCCTTGAGCAACTTGTTTTTTGTTTGTTTTTTTCATATTCATGATAATAATTATAATTTTCATCTTTTTTCTACTTCTCCTATTTTTTCGATCTCCCTCTGTCTTGCTTATTTGAAATCTGACTTAATGGAACAATAAATGACTTGTAGTAACACCACCCACTAACACCACCCTACTTTTAGGGTACACCCAGCTGTCTTCCCCCAGGGGTGCCCTGTCCCCTCCTCTAGGTTTTACGGACCAGGAACTCTGCTGTATAAATCATCATCATCATCATCATTAATGCAATCAGTTCTTGTCTTTTCTCTGTCTGCTCTCCTCTCAGCCCAAATGGTTAAAGCAGACAGTCGCCAACCCCAGGTCTGGTGTCAGAAGACTTTCACCTCTTCTAAATAAAAATGAGGTGGTCCTCCCCACTGATGCTGAGGGCTGCTCAAGGAGGAAATGGTGAATTCCTCTCTGTAATATGTACCGATTTATTTTGTCTGTTTCTTTTGCTCATATCTATGTAAAGCACCCTGTAACTTGTTTTGAAAACATTCTAAGCAAGTCATTATTGTAACTACATTATCTTGAATTATCATGTGATATGCATATGTGTCTATGCATTAGTCTATGTATTTATTTTGACTCCCTCTCCCAACTCAAAAACCTCACAAACACCACTACAGGACAATCCACAAATCACATCCCACTCCTCTAATGTCTGTTTTACTGCGTTATCTTAATGTCTGCACTAATACATTTAAAAAAACAAACAACAACAACAGACAGCAGAGGGGTCTTTTCACACTCTGAAAGTGACTAAATACAAAACTAATATACACAATATGTTTGTGTGAAATTATGTGCGTTGGTAAATGACCCTTTTAAGTTGATATGTCCTGTAAAGATTACAGGATTAAGACATTAACTTAAGTAAAACAAAGCAGGCTGATAGCCATAGAAGGAAAGGGAATTGAAAATTGTTGGTCCCCAAACGTCAGAAACAGGCTTGCAAGTATTCATCTTAAAATGTGACAGAATACAATATGAAGTGGTTTTACCAGAGTAAATCAGCTGCGTGTCCCAGTAGGAGAAGGCTGAGATCCATGCTTCGAAGTCATGGGCCTTCCACTGTGACAGAGCCGTTAAAGCGCCTTCAGCCAGAGAAAGAACGCTGATGCAGCCTGCAGAGTCACTGCACACCACTCGGACATTACTGCTGCTGACACAAGAGGGGGTTGTTCAAAGTGAGCACAGTTGTTTTTTTTTTTACAATGTATGACAGTAGCTGTTCTATAAAAAAACAAAAGTATAGGGTGCTCTGGTACTTGACCTGTCTAGCCTGCCAGTAGACCAGTCCAATGACAGAGCCAGCCGCTCTGCTCCAACCTCCAAACTGCTCAGAGCCTGCAGGCTGCGGCCGCCTTCCTACTGGATACACACATTTATAAGTGGGGACTACCACAACAACAATGACACTAAGTCTAAATGAATGAACTGTGACTGTTAGAGTTGGCAACATTTTAAATTACCAGCAAACTAGCTATTTATGTATTATTTATTCCACATTTCTCTGGCCAAACATGTACTGCAATATGTTGATATACAATATAAAATGTGATGTGTCCCTCAAACACATCTGTTTCATACAAACACACAAAGGAGATATATCTGGCAAAACACAATTTAATACTAAGAGCTCAGAAAAATGATCATATCTCTGTAAGACATGTAAGGATCTTGACGAATTCTGATGCTGATTCAAATGTCTGTGGACAGCATGACACTAATAATAATGTTGTATTCACACTGTGCTAATACTGTGTTGGCACTCTTGTTCTTAAACAGCCTCACTTCTTGGTGTCACAGAGTCTACAAAATGTTGGAAACCTTTCTCTGTTATTCTGCTCCATCGTGACATGATTTATCACATCATTTCTGCAGACTTGTCAGTTGAACATTCATGCTGCCAATCTCTGTTCTACTACATCCCAAAGGTGTTCCGTTTAATTGTCTTTTTATTCTATTTTATAGAATTTTAAAATATATTTTTACAATTTTATTATTCTGCAGTTTTGTCTTTTAAATTATTATACCAATTTTTATGACTTTCACATTTGTGGTTATAGTATTTTTTATGTATTCCTTTATAATTTAGTTTTATTTTATACTCTACTTGTGTATTTTTATCTGCTTATCAGTGATCTATAAAGTGCTTTAAACTGCACTAAGCTGTATGAATGATGAAACTGAATTTAGATCTGATGACTGGGGGGCCCACGGAACTCAATGGAAATAGCTATTATAAGATGGTAAATTATGGCAGTAAAGGGAAGCACATGGTCAGCAACAACATTGAGACAGGCTGTGGTATTCCAACCATGATTGATTGGTATTAAGAGCCCCAGAGTGGGCCAAGAAAACATTTCAAACACAATTAAATAACCAGCAGAAGCCAGAACTTTTTACACAAGTCCGGTTGGGCCTCTGGATTCCTGCTGTTGATGCAAGATTTAGAGCTTATCATCTACAGCCTCAGCAGAAATAAAGATTCATCAGATAAGGCTGTATTTTCAAGTGTTTAATTTTGGTGACTGGGTGCCTATTGCAGCCCCAAATTTCTGTTTGTGTAGGACAGGATTAAAAAATATCGCAGTGTTATTTGGTGTTCTAATCCTGTTTTCTCATACAAGGCTGCATTTACCTAAAACTGAAATATGTTGTTTAAGATTTATGTTCTTAAATTAGAAAGCATGGCATACATCACAGGATAAGTTCCTTTCACCTACATCATCACAGTTTTGTTTATACAGGCTGACTATGGGTCCTCTTAAATACCCTACATGAATCTAGACAGAAACTCCTTAAAATACATGATGTCACTGTCCATTAGACTTCTTTTGCTGTTTTTTTTCACCTGACTCTCTGACAATGTGTACAGCTGCAGCTCCCCCGTAGCCACTGCCATTCCCAGCATAGCCCTCTCTGACACAGGCATGTGGCACCTGCAGACATGCAAAAGAATCAACAAGAGGGAAGTTAAAAGTGAAAGCAACAGCTACACTGGTCAAACCTCATGTCTTACCATTTCATATCTAAAATGGCTGCTGTGTCCATGCGCTGTAGCTCAGTGAGAGGAGGGCTCATCAGTCCTTCTCGTTGAAATTCAAAAAGGTACAAACGCCCTGTTCGGCTCGGGGTTGCATCCTCCTCCCCTACCTGCAGCATGAGTGCATAAATGACAAAGTACATCAGCAGGAGCATGAGTGGTGTAGCCCCAATGTGTTCCTGCTGCAGAACCACAGAGGATGTTGGCTGCACAGTTAATCATTTACAAATCTACCAACGAGTATTAATAAAGTAACCTTAAATAATGCCTGAAAAAGGAAGATTATAAAAAGTATACCCAATAAATAAACCACAAAACTATCAAATAAAATTAGAATCACTTACTGATGTAGAACTCAATAATTTCAAAGCATTTAAATAATATTCCCAAATTCCTCGAGATTTATTAGTTTTTCGTGAACAGTCTGGCAAACGAATAATAAGAATAATATTTCACAGATATACACAGTTTCTACCTTCTTCTGGTCAAATACCACAAAAGGAGACATGATGCGACACTGATGCAGTTAGTGCTCTTCATTCATTTTTAAAAGACAATCTCCAGAAGTATTTAGCTGCTGCTTGTAAGCAAAACTAAAGCTGCTCTGTCTGGCTATGACAATTAAACTGTGGTTGGATATATGCCTATTGTATGGATTTCAGCCACAATCATAACAATAGCTCTAAGCAGCAGACTATTAGTTAGTTTTCTCTCTGAAAGCATTTAACCAGCTACAGCTGACAATGCACAATTCTCTGTAATCACAACCAGTGACGGTCTACAGGCTACATGATATTTCTCATTAACACACACACACTCTCATTCAAATGCTCGCCTGCAATCGGGAGCAACTTCGGATTAAGCATCTTACGCAAGTACACTTTGGCATGCAGCGAGGTTGGAGATCGAATTGCCAACCTTGCCATTAGTGGGCAAACCGCTCTACCCACTATTGTAGTTAGCTATGGTTGGCTAAAGCCCATGAACTTATGACAACAGAGAAAGTCAGCACACCCTGAGGTGTGACTGTTGCCAATACTACAATTATGGCTGTGACATATGTATGCTTAATCAATGTAATATTGACAACATGCAGTTGTAGTGGGGGTACAGTGATAGTTTTGCTGGCTGAGTGTCCACTGTATTTCTGAATTCCTAAATAAATAATCTGTCATAAAAGTACCACTGGTTAACATCATAACCATTAGACATATCCACAGCACCCCAGATTGAATCCCAGTAGTTTGGAACAACAACCATGTTTCTAATTGCAGCTTCAGCATCAATGCCAGGCAGAGCAGCTACACCAACGCTTCTAAACAGGATTCGAGAGCCTGATTCAGTCTGAGATCAGTCTTTTAAAATGAATATCTGTAGTATTTGCAGAGTGTTTCCCTAAACAGCCAGTTTGTTGTAACTGGACTGGAAAAACACCCAAACTGTATGTATGGATCACAAGGAATGTAAAGCATATTGTGAGGCAGTGCAAGAACATTGCAAGATCATGCAAATTATTGCTAGTGAATGTAAAAATATTGCAAGGGTCCCCAGAAAGTCTGCGACACATTTTTAACAATGAAAGTAAAAAGTTTAAGTCTGGATTTTCAACCATAATTTGAAGATGTTCAAACCCCTGAGTCAAAAAATTGAGGATTATGTGTAAAAAAGGGAGTTAGGAGTAACAGTGGTGATCTGCTAGCATGTCTTGAGTGATGTTATTATGTTGGCTTAATATAACAGTGTACTAACCCTTCAAATAAACAACATGTGGCAAATAAGTGTGAACAGCCCCAACTTCTGTTTCCCCATTATGGTGCCCTAGCACCAAGTAACACCATTCCCTCACTTTTCTTGTGTTGAACTATTAAATTGCATCAAGTATGCAGTCCCGATGAACTGATTAAATACAAAATACACTGCGCCTCAGTCATAGGTAACTTACTGTGACAGCTGATATTGTGCTTAAATCCTGAATTATCAATAAGAAACTGACAAACACATGTACACAAATCAAGCAGCAAAAGGCACCTGGACTGCAGGTTTCTGAGGCCAGTGTATCTGTTGGTACATCAGCCTTGCCATTAAAGCTGAAAGTAAGCATTTCAACCGTTTACTTCTGGTTCTATTCGTGCAATGTGTTTCAAAGAGTAGCAAAATCAATAATATTGTACTGTGAAAGCTGAGTTTGCATGCAAGTAATAAGGACAACAATGTGTAATACCATGTTTGTAGAAAAGGAACACCGAAACGTTATTATTTTTGAACAAATCAAGAACGTAAACAGATCATCTGCGGTGGTCTGAGGTACTGTTTGGACAAGAGATAGTGGTATGTATAGTACGTAATCTCACCCCTTTCTGTAGCTGATATGTCCCACAGGCCAGGATGTCGTGGTTCGGTGGAACAGGACACCACTCCACTGTGTCCGCACTCAGCTCCGTGTCAAACACCTGTAGACTGCGTGTCCTAGACTTCCAAGCCATGGCCGCCTGCTCTGCATAACGTTACTGTGCTGGTCCAAAAACTAAGAAAGTGAAATTAGTTAATTTTATATCTCAACTGTGAAAACAAAGTTCCACTCATATGAGTCCATCAAGCAGTACGTTAGACCTCTAAATGCCTAGCTAACTTTCTGTAAGCTAACTATATAATCAGTTGAATAGCTAGCTAGCAAGCTACAATTAACTCATTGTTGTCTCACGCGAGGCAAATCTTCAATAGTCGAACACTCATGATAGTATACAGATACTCTATGCAAGCAAAAAAAATATCCAAAGTGAATTTATTTTTTATTTAAAATCGAATATCCACAGAACAAACCATTATCAACAAAACTCACATGTATGCCAGCCCTGCCTGGACGATCCGTGCGTCCTTGCGTCATCGCTCAGCGTGATGGTGCATTCAGGTACCACAGTAAAAGAAGGACAGGAATGCTGCAAAAATGAGGCAAGCAATTGGATTACAAGTAAACGACATGCACGCATGCTGAGTCTACATCTTGTGACTTTATTGTGGTCTTGTCGTTTTCCTAGTAAAAACCGGGACCATAAGTATCACGGGTACAGGCGAATGTGATGTAGCGCTGTACCATGTTTTTTTTTTTTTTTTTTTTTGCTGCATTCGATATTTAAAAATGGCGACGACTGTTGGCCAAACCGTTGTACTGCATTTCAGGGAAAAGCTAAATGGAGTTAATGCATTTCACCTTTACATGGTATTATCATATTTATATCATAGACACTCACCAATATCATAAGAAGTTTAAAGCTGTGCTTTTAATATTTCTGTGGAAGGATGAATTTGACGTAACAAGGCCTCGTCTGTTGGGGTCACGTGACTGTTAGCGTGTGCCATAACATCCAGCCGTTGGTATTGAGTATTCCACACAGTGTGTAACATCAGTAGCTAACAGATATTAACACAATGGATTTCAACGTGAAGAAATTAGCCTCCGGTGCTGGATTGTTTTTCACACGAGCTGTCCAGGTAATGAAATGTCCGTCAAAGTGCTGCGGTTTGGATGATGCTTCCTTTTACTTTTGACAGCCAGCTGTTAGTAGCGTTACTAATTTTTGGCACAGCAGTTGGCTACTTGACTTCGCAGTATGTGGCTTTGCTGAATGTCACGTTACGGTTAAGCAAGAAATAGATACAGCTTCTCAATATTCAGCTGCTCGTAGTTGAGGCCGGGTCAAAACACTGCCATTGTAGTGAAACATAGGGCTGTTCAAATGCTGTCACTGGCAGTGCTGTTAGCCACGAAGGAAAACGACAGCAAGCTAGCGTAGCGCTTGCTAAAATACAATGATTATTGACTCATTTGAAAGAGCTTATCAATTTACACAGTGAGTTTTATTCTTTCTGATAAGTTAGAGTGTGACGGGGAAATGGGACGGTAAAGGATGACAAGTGAGCGTGAGCAGGTCGTAAACCGTCACGACGTCACGACACGGGCGTAGGTTGGTTTGAACATCGGGGGGCACGTTCAGTGGGGGTCTGGGGTCCTCCTCTAGCAGGTTATAGGCGTTAAACACTTAATTTAGGGCATTCTGGTGATATTTTTATGCATTAAGTTGTCCACTTTTTGCATGGCATCTATGATATGTAATATTTCAGCAGTTTATTTATTTCAAAATGTAGCCCTTTTTAGACATGCACTCCTTTTCATTAATCTACCATCTATGTGACCATGTCTAAATGAGCACTGTGCTCACTTTTCCATTGAAGTTATGACAGGGGTATTGCTGGGCTGGACCTTGTAATTTTCTGTATCACTTTCAACACAGCACAAGTCTGAACTGTATGAAGTCAACAGCTAGGTAATGGTAACTGAGATGCTTTTTCAACATTTCGGCACCAGTATTGTTCAAAATCAAAAAGCAAACATAACCTGGGTTTTGACAAACATCAACAAAATGTTTAGTTTTTGCTTCCAGCTGTTTGTTGGAGTCTTTCGTCTGAGTTGATCAAATACTTGCAGCATCAGACAGCATCAGGATCGATATGAGTGTCTCCAAAGAGACAGTTAAGTGTATTTACGCATGTGGAACAAAGAAACAACAACAGCATTTTCATGAATTACTTATAGTTATAAATTATTCCTAACATGACAACAGGATTGATCAAAATCAAACAGTAAGTCACACTGTGTACTTTTCTTCACCTCAGACAAGTGCGCTGTCACACACAGTCAGTTAAATCATTTGTTGCTTAGCATCCACAGGTTGAGTCCTGAGTTCAATCGCAGCTGTCTGGATATTTTTTAATTTTACTGTTAATAGAGGAATAGTTTACATTTAGTCCTACATTTATTGTTGCATGTTTATACACACACAGTCCAAAAACATGTTGAGGTTAATTGGTGATTCTAAATTGTCCGTAGGTGTGAATGTGAGTGTGCTTGGTTGTCTGTCTCTAAGTGTGGCCCTGCGATAGACTGGCGACCTGTCCAGGGTGTCCCCTGCCTCGCCCTAAGTTGGCTGGGATAGGCTCCAGCCCCCCCACGACCCTAGTGAGGATTAAGCGGTGTATAGATAATGGATGGATGGATGGATGTTTATACAAGGTGTGTCAGAAAAGTTTCAGGACTGGTGTCACAAAAGTTATATTGCAAATCCAAACTACAAACTATAAGTTTTCCCCTTCGAAGTAATTCCCCTGGAGTGTAGCACACTTTCCCAGCCTTCTCTGCCACACCGCCATGCACTCCTGGAAGGATTCTTCCAGGATCCTCCGCAGCTCCGTTGTTACAGCCATCTTGATGTCGTCCACGTCTTCAAAATGGGTCCCCTTGATGACCCCCTTGAGCTTGGGGAAGAGGAAAAAATCCCACGGAGCCATGTGGGGTGAGTGGGGAGGTTGCTCCAGCACAGAGATGTTCTTCTCAGCCAGGAACTGTCGGATGCTCAGGGCGTTGTGAGCAGGCGCGTTGTCATGGTGAAGCAGCCACGACTTGTCCTGCCACAACTCTCGCCTCTTCTCTAGCACTGAACAATACAAACGCGGCAGGATCTCTTTGTAGACTTTCTGGTTGATCGTTGGAAGGGGAAAACTCGTAGTTTGTAGTTTGGGTTTGAAATATATCCTTTCTGACACCAGTACTGGAACCTTTCTGACACACCTTGTATGTTATACATCACTAAATGCTCCGGACAATCTCACATTTATTACAAATATGCGTGCATATTGTGGCTCTGTCCATTCCTGTGGTAGGAAGGTGTGAATGAAGAAGTGAGGAACATGAACGGAAAAGTGAAATTTTTTTGAATGACAGAATTCAGAATTAAATTGAATGACTGTCAATTTAATGGTCAAATGAACCAAAAATGTCACGTATCCCCTGTTTTGTTTTTATTTTTGTTTTTTCAAACAAAGCTTAAACATTTTCTGTTTCTTTCATGCTTCATGTTGGGTGGGAAAAATACACGTCTGGATATTAAAAGAGACATATCCACTGCATCGCCCTTTGAAATCTATGCTCATATTATATATATACACATATATATGTGTGTGTATATATATATATAATGACTGATTAAGTCTAAAGTCCATATGGTGCCCTTGTAACACCTCTGTTAAAACCCAGAGAAAAACAACAGATGTGTTACAGTAGTTCAGTTGTGACAGTTTGTGTTGTGTGTGTGCTCTGTCTCAGTTCACAGAAGAAAAACTGGGCCAAGCAGAGAAGACTGAGCTGGACGCTCACTTTGAGAACCTGATGAGCCGTGCAGACTGCACCAAACACTGGACAGAGAAAATCTTCAGACAGACTGAGGTCCTACTGCAGCCCAACCCAAGTATGACATCAACATAGAAATCCTATAATTAGACATGGACAAAGTATCCCAGAGTACATATTCTCTATAAACAGAATTACTCCTAGATTGATTTTCGTTCATAGGTTAGATGACTTTTGTCAAAAGTAACATAAGCGAATTAGTCACAGCTTACACAATATACTCTATGTAATGTTGAATAAGAAAACCAGTTCATTATACTGTGTAATATTTAGTAAAAATGACCAACAAAGCATAGCCTGACTTGGCACACTAAAAAATTAAACAATGTTTAGGCTACAATAACGTATATTATTTAAGTTTGTAGTATTTAACATGACTGAGTAGTCAAACACAAACCTTTTGATGACTAGAGTTGACACAGGCAGTCATGTAAAGAGTATAAGTGACTCGTGGTTGTCACTAGTATCAACATTGGGAAATCCGAATGACTTCCTAGCTAGTTTAAAAACTTAGCAAGATAAAAAATTACACTAGGGTGATGTAATATGATATCTGATATTGAGCCGTGGTGGCTCTGTGATGGACAGGCGATGTGTCCAGGTGGAACCTTACAGAGGATTAAGCAGTGTATAGATAGTGGATTGATAGATGTTAAGCTATGGCCAAAAAAGGCGCAAAAGGGCTGCAACATGAACACTGTTATTGTTTTTTTAAAATCTGTTGTTACTCATTTATAAAATATCAGTCTGCTGTAGTGAATTTAATTTTTTTTGCTATTGTCTGGTGTAATTACATCGTACAATTAGACACTATTATAGCATATGTTAGTATAGTGGTGGCAATACAATAGTCAGCACAGTACTTAAGTAAAACATACTGTGCTTAAAAGACCACACCATTGGCATAGCATGTTTTAACCTATTAACAAATAATTGTGTTCCTCATGACTCTATTCCAAAGCATATACCATGACTATATAATAATAAAGAGTGATTTACTTAACCTAAATGGATCCCCCTGAAGACAAGCTGTCAAGCTGTTTCAGTTTTACCGTATGTCCTGAGGGTTGACAAGGCATCTTGTCTTGTTAGTTTTACATGGCAGTTGCCCCAAGTGTGTTTGCAGGACAGCTATAAAGGACAAGAAATGCACTTGTCTTCTTAACATTTGAGGAGTTTAAGGCTTTACTTAAACTGTTGTATTTCAGTATAGGTAAAGTTATGCAGGCATCACATTTGTGTTAGCAGAGTTTAAAGTTGCCGTGTGGAGACCAAACAAGTACACTCACTGGCCACTTTATTAGGTACACCTGTCCAACTGCTCATTAACGCAAATTTCTAATCAGCCAATCACATGGCAGCAACTTAATGCATTTAGGCATGTAGACATGGTCAAGACGATCTACTGCAGTTTAAAATGAGCGTCAGAATGGGGAAGAAAGGTGATTTAAGTGACTTTGAACGTGGCATGGTTGTTGGTGCCAGACGGGCTGGTTTGAGTATTTCAGAAATTGCTGATCCACTGGGATTTTCACGCACAACCATCTGTAGGGTTTACAGAGAATAGTCCGAAAAAGAGAAAATATCCAGTGAGCGGCAGTTCTGTGGGCGCAAATGCCTTGTTGATGCCAGAGGTCAGAGGAGAATGGCCAGACTGGTTCAAGTTGATAGAAATGCAACAATAACTCAAATAACCACTCGTTACAACCGAGGTATGCAGAATAGCATCACTGAACACTCAACACGTCGAACCTTGAGGCGGATGGGCTACAGCAGCAGAAGACCACACCAGGTGCCACACCTGTCAGCTAAGAACAGGAAACTGAGGCTACAATTCGCACAGGCTCACCAAATTGGACAATAGAAGATTGGAAAACGTTGCCTGGTCTGATGAGTCTCGATTTCTGCTGCGACATTCGGATGGTAGGGTCAGAATTTGGCATCAACAACATGAAAGCATGGATCCATCCTGCCTTGTATCAACGGTTCAGGCTGCTGGTGGTGTAATGGTGTGGGGGATACTTTCTTGGTACACTTTGGGCCCCTTAGTACCAATTGAGCATCGTGTCAACGCCACAGCCTACCTGAGTATTGTTGCTGACCATGTCCATCCCTTTATGACCACAGTGCCTTCTGATAGGTACTTCGAGCAGGATAATGCGCCATGTCATAAAGCGCGAATCATCTCAGACTGGTTTCTTGAACATGACAATGAGTTCACTGTACTCCAATGGCCTCCACAGTCACCAGATCTCAATCCAATAGAGCACCTTTGGGATGTGGTGGAACGGGAGATTCGCATCATGGATGTGCAGCCGACAAATCTGCAGCAACTGCGTGTTGCTATCGTGTCAATATGGAGCAAAATTTCTGAGGAATGTTTCCAGTACCTTGTTGAATCTATGCCACGAAGGATTAAGGCAGTTCTGAAGGCAAAAGGGGGTCCAACCTGGTACTAGCAAGGTGTACCTAATAAAGTGGCCGGTGAATGTATATGTACAGTCAGTGTTTCTGTCCAAATGCCTTGTGTGTATCTTTGACGTCTAACAAATGTAATGAAAGTGTTTCCTTCTTCATAAAACATTTTCAAAGTTATCTGTTAAATATTTAAATGTATTTTTCTTTGCTGGTTTGTTGGCGCATTGCTGTGTAGTGCCCTTACCAAATATCGATCAGCAGAATAGACTGAAACTGGCTTCAAGAGTGTGGCTCATGTTTCTTGTGTTCTCATGCACTATACAAACAAAACAACCTACATTTGAAATATTGCTCCATAGTATAACTAGCAGTCAAAAACTCCTCAGGGCAGCTTTAAAATGGGACTAGCTTGCACCTTTACCCATGGAATTTGCAGTAAAAAGGCTACAACGTGCAAAAATCTCTGGAAAGGTCCTCGTACTACTAACTAAAGGACTGACTCTGATGCAAAAAAAAAAAAGAAAAAAAAAAGAAGTTATCTCTGAATCAGTCTTGCACAGTAACTCACATGACTTCATTCCAAATGCCAGACAGTTGTGAAACACTGGGCAGTGTCAAAGGCATTTTGCATAAAGTAGCTTATTGGCAATGTTTATGGGTAAATAGTGTTATGGAATGAATCATGCGAGAGTAGGGGGCTCTAACTTGTGACTTTTTGATTCTCCATGCCACAGTTGATCATACTGGTGAGTATTCTGCCTCCCTACTCCTAGTGCCCTGCTGTGGAAATCTTTCATGCCTCTGAATTATTAGTGCAGAGAAGTTGTTGATAAACATCAACAGGACCAAGTCAATTACTTGGTGATGATATCAGCTGTGAAATACTTTTTTAAATTCTCAGAGATTCAGAGCATCACTATGACATCAGTGCTGACCTCTAATGTACGAGTTAACAAAAGATGACAACTGCTCTGTCACACAAGTGATTGGCCAAATGTGTGTTTTTGAGTGAAAGCCAAACTCCTGCCCCTTTTCACATTTAACCTCTGTTTGGCTGACCTCAGGCTGAAACTGTATTATTTCTATTATGAAGAAGATTTTCTGTCTCGTCTTTCCAATTTTCATCTTTCCATTAGGCTGATGCTTGATGTTTGGGGTTTTCTGTCCATATTCAAAAGTAGAAGAGGATCTGTTACTTCTTTGGCTTGTCAGATCTAAGCATTTATTTGATAGCTGGTGTTGTTTTTACCTTGTGACTCTGTCTGTGTGTGTCGTAATGGCAAAATGTGGTTCTGGAGATACAATATAGCAGGGACTACCACAAAAGCAGTTTTGAGTACTTTGGCAGGTGTTTATACAGTATGTCTGCCAGATACAGTCACAAAACTTTACAAGTGTAGTTGATGTCAAAATGAAGGCTGAGTTTGAAGATGTGTGCGGTATGACCCTTGGGTACTAAGTGCCTATGTAATCATGTAATAACAACTACTGAGCACTCATGGGTTTTGACGTCCACATGCTGGTGGCTGGTGTGATCCTATTGCAAGACAGTCTCTAGTTAGATTTTGTTACATCAAAGTCAAGAACATGATATACTGTACACTGTAGATGCTCCTTTTTCCTGCTTTAAGTTTACATGCTTGAATCAAACTTTAAGTTTAATTACTCAGGGTAGCCAGTGGAACAACTGCAACATAAAATACACATTGAAACTCACTAATCCACCACTCGATACAGATAAAGAAATTCACTTTTCGTACCATTTTTAATCAATATTGCTACTCATAAAAAATCACAAAAAGTCAAATGAACAGTTCAAATATTCAGTCAGTTTCACATTAATTAAATGAACTTAAAGATTGAAAAAAAGTTTACAGTAGATAAAATGTTCTTCAAGCTCTCCTAGGCATTGTGTGGACAAAATATAGTAAAAGTGGGATATATTGTTAAAGAAACTGATGCCAGAGATCACAGGGACCTAAATTACAAGTATTGTTTTATTTTTTACAAATTTTATTCCATCAGATAATGAAATGACTGACGGTTACAGAGAAGACAACATATCAGACAGGGTTAAAAATAGAACTTGAGACAAACTTGTAATGCGATTGCACCAGCCATAGTGCAGTCAGTATGTCAACCTTCTGGCCCATGAGTACTCAGTAATCCTTACTACATTAGTATCTGAGTATTCAGTGAGCACACGGATCATACTCGTCTTTGAGCATGGCCTTAATTGTGATCTCAACTATACATCTCTGAAGTTTTGTGACTGTATCTTGTATGATTGTTGCACATTGACAAAAAGACAGCTTCACAGACAAACATCAATACACACCTGAATGTCTGAGAATGACTGAGAATCTTCACAGACATCAATACACACCAGAATACTCAAACTTTGTGGTAATTCCTATTGTAGTTGTTGTCTTCTGGATTGTAATGACACAAACACATGCATGCACGAGCGCGCGCACACACACACACATACACACACGATGCAATTCTAGAACTGGGTTTATGACAACAAATTACAATCCATTTCAAAACTGACTGTATTTTCAATCAATATGCTGAAATAGATAAAGCCTTTTAATATAACCTGCTCTGTCAGACAGTGCCAAAAGAACAGTTTCTTTTTTGTACTTCCATAAGTTCCTTTCTCGTGTAGTCCAAAAACATGTGTAGGTAAATTGGTGAGTCGATACATTTTTTATTTATGTATAGATGAAGGGCATTCTTTTACATCTTGGCCTTACTGTTCTACAAAAAGTGCTTGGTAGTTGTAGTAGTTGAATGCTAATAGTTTTTCCTTCCTTAAAATGTTCTGGTGTTACCTGTATTAGCTAGTACAGTAGTAAAGCTTTTGATATGGACGGAAAACCACACATTTGACAATGAAAACAATATTTCACCAGTTAGGAAAGAAAGACAAAAGAAACTTTCTGTAGTTGATTACACTGACAGTCAGTGGAACAGAGTCTAATTCAGAAACACGGCATGATTTCAGCTTCCAGTAGGAATTTAGCTGCTGTCATTTTTACCATTTTTGCCATTGAAACACAGTTCACTCTCATCATGGTTATCCATATATTCTTCACATCATCTCTTACGAGTTGGACTGCTATTTTCATTTCTCCAGCTTTTTATAGTTATCTGTAGTAGTGTGTAGTGATGTGTGTGTTTGTGGAATACCAAATTGTTTTTGTGAATTTTCCTGCACATCAGTTGCAGAATGTGTCTTACACAGTTTTCCACATGTACATACGGTATAATTTGTTAGCCAGTTAGCTAATTGATTTATTAGTAGTCATCTTGCCCCTGAGTGAATCCCCTGCATCAGTTTGACCAAAATAAGTCATGACCCCTTGTATCACTGAGTAATTAATGATAAAATCAGTTTTGTATGGTTAAAACTTAGCAAAAATACAGTATGCTTTACAAGAAATGTGTGTTTTATAACAAGTATTTCAGTATGAAGTGATTATTAAAAAAAAACAAAAAAACAATCAATTTTACAGAGTAACTCTAAAACGAGAATGTGAACCAAAGTAAAGATGTCCTCATTCGGACTTCTTGTCTCAGCTCATTTCCTTATTATTCTTAAATTATAAGGAAACGTGAAACGGAGCTCTGTATTTTATAAATCGTTTTCAGAGAATGTCCTTCCACAGAAAATACACAAATCTAAAGCTTGTTTGTCAGATGTGTTTCTCTCTGGGAGAGTGGCATA
The DNA here is from genome assembly GCF_000690725.1 of Stegastes partitus. NCBI lineage: Eukaryota > Metazoa > Chordata > Actinopteri > Pomacentridae > Stegastes > Stegastes partitus. Next base: position 628,183 of record NW_007577933.1, read on the forward strand.
ATAATTAGCTTTGGTTCAGTGTACTTGTAGAAAACATCTTTACTTTAACTATGTTTATGTAACTTACTAAACCTGGCTATTCCATGATATTCTACATAACAAACAATAGAAATGGGTGGTGTTCTTATAATGACAAGTAGTGTATCTGTTTCACTATTTTCTTGTAAACTAGATAATACATGGGACTAGTTTGAATCAGGTTTGTGTTAGAATAAAGCCACAATAGTCAGAGTACTTTTTTTTGTGGGACCTGGTTGACATCCTAAGTAGTTTGATTAAACATTCACATCTTCAAATGGTAGATGACCTTAAGGTCAGTATTAAGGCCAATTCATGCTTTCTACATCAAAATGTCCACAAAGATCCGCAAGAATTTGTGTAACGTATGAAAAATTCGGCATCCATCCAGGCCCTCAATGGTCCAACCTAGACCCCTGTTTGGTCGTCAACAAAAGCCATAAACTGAATGCAAAAGCGCATGGACTGAATGCAATGCAAACAAGCTGACTGAGGAATAACAAATGGCGCCTAAAACAAAAGCTTTTTATAACAGGAGACTGTATGAATAGTCATTAAATATGTTGTAATTTGAAGAAGTCACTGCTGAGCTTTGGTTGTGCTTTGATTTGTACATGCTTTCGATCGACAGTACCCCAACCCAGTAGAAAGTTCTAAATTCTTCAGAAATCCTCTTCTATGTCTGCCCATTGTGTGAAGCACACTTCAGGAATAATCAGATTAACCTGGTGCTAGAGCCCCATCTGTGGCATTGTGACCTATTATACAGCTACATTGTAAGGGCACTAGCATGCATTTTTTGAAGTAGTGTTTATGCACAGAATATGTCGACAGAACTGACTGCATATGTATGAAATGGAGCCTTTTGAGCCCACTCAAGCAGATGAGAAAAGCAACAACTACACACACATGGTGTCCACAACTGTCTGTGTGAGCATCAACAAATGGACATAACCAAATCGTAGCTCTTCCTACAGTCCTACCTGGCCAATTCCAATATGCGAACTCCATTATGTGCTAGGCCTTAGCTGTAGCTGCTGCATTGAAGCGATATGCATGTAATGCACAACCAATGCTCCTCAAAGTCGTTCAGCTGTACGTACTATAGTGCAGTATGTACACCAAACTCACTGGTAAATCTGTTGATTTCAATTTATGTAGCAGATTCACAAGACTGTACAAGAATGAATCACCAAACAAACAGGGATTCTGCTCATCATGGTGGCCAACCCCTTTTACATTAAATATAGTAATTTGGTTCTGTATTTACAGAAAAGTACGAATGATTAAAGTGAGTTTGGTATGAATACAATTCCATCACCCAAGCTAACAGACCACAGTAATATTTTGACATGAATAGAGTTTCTAATCTTGGAGTTGTGTCAAAGATTTTCTGTTCAATTTTTGTTACATTTTTGAGGCTGTAGTATGTGGTGTTTAATTACTGACTGTATTAGAGGCAGTGGACAAAATAACAAAAACCTTACGAACATTGATGTTGAGACTCAACAAATATTAACTCAATTCAGTGGTTGTGTTTTTTTAAAAATACTTTCTGATTTTGAAGAAAACCATTCTGTGCCATTTATGAATTTTCTTGTGACCTTTGTCACAAGCAGCACTTAATCCACCCACTTTTTTTGCAAGGTGTTCATGTTTCTTGTCTCCTTATGTTTTCCGCAAAAGTTATTTTTCATTTACAGATGAGGGGGTTGAATAACGAATCCTTTCATGAACTGATTAAATAATAACTATACCCAAAAATCATTTGTGTTCTCTTATCACACCGTAACCTGCAATGCCTCATGGTAAAAGTTTTTACTTTCATGCCCTTACAGAAAGGTTACATATACGGCTAGAGACGTTCTGGGTAATTCTGTATTGTAGCACTTTGTTCCAGGCATTTTGTTTTCCTTGTTTTTCTGCTGTATTTTCATTGGCTATCTGTTTGCAGTGACATTTAATTAAATCCCTTTTCATCAGGTAAATCAGAATACAGAGGTGGAAAGTAAAACATCTACTCAAGTATTGTTCTTTAATACAGTTATTATATGACTGTCTCCTTTTTGTCCAACTTAAATTTAAGCCTGAAATTTTCTCTGCTTTTACCTGTTTTGTCATAAATTACTTTTAAGAAAACAAGTAGTTGTTTATATTGCTAGAGCATCGACTTTATGCAATCCATTCTGTAATTCCTTTTATCTGTTGTGCTGAGCAGGTAGTTTTTAGTATATTTATTAGAGTTTATGCACTGTCAGGAGGGGTTGAGGTGACACACCGTTTCGAATTTTTGGGTACAGTTATAATTTTATCAGTGTGAGGGGTTAAAGTAAAATGAAGGTTTCACCTGATTTTTTCCCCCAGCTGTGCCATGAATAAAACTCTACATGACTTTCTCTGCAGGTGCCAGAATTGAGGAGTTTCTCTATGAAAAGTTGGACATGAAAGCACCTTCCAGGGTTACCAATGGAGAGCTGCTGGGCCAGTATATGGAGGATGCAGCAAAGGAATTTGGTTCTGAAAGTCCTTATGGTGAGCATGCAAGCACCTGAAGAGATTCTTTAGTTGGTCAGATTATGACTTGTTTTAGAACCTAGCATCAGATCTGTGTCTGGATAGGGAAAATGCATGTTAAAAAAGGTGTAAATATATGCACAACACATAGCAGATGGAATCTAATTTGCCAGACCACGCATGGAGTTGACCCTGGTTGCATTGTGAGTGCATCTCAGCCAGGTACAAATGCAGTTTGTACATAAGACCATGTTCATAAGAAAAAGTTGTCAGAACTGACTCGGTTTTCTGACAAACAAACGCAGGAGGGAATGTAACTGCAAAATGATATTTATTAACAAAGCGTAAACAACAGAAACTAAGGATACAGAACCTCAACAATCTGTGTCTGTAATGTCACATGTCAGTAGTGAGTGCGGGTGCATGGCTGTGTATGTGTGTGTGTGTGCGTGTTGGGTGCAAAATGATAAGGAGAACCGGTGAGCCGCAGGATCAGGCCGGGAATGAGAAGCCAAGAGAAGGACGGCGGACTCCACAGGTGTCTTAAAGACAGAGCCCGCCCACTGCGATGCACACACCTGAGACCTATCAGTCGCGCTCTGCAACAGAGGAGAGAGAGAGGGCCAGCAAAACACCACATACAAGCAGTATAACCCATACAAACAACATGAACAACCCCACTCCACTTGGGGTTGTCACAAAGTCTACCTACCATATTGAAAGATTATCTAACTCTGCCCCTCCTGCTATCTGAAGTTGGCTATCAAAAGCTATAGACAAGCCCTTTGTTTGCATAAGAAAATAACTAGAGCCCATACAGCATGGATTTTCTTAACCTGAGGGACCTTATTTTTGGTTAACAAATCTGTCAGCACTGCTTAATATATTTGTATGATGAAGATATATAGGGCTCCACACTGTGACCATTTTGGTTGCATTTGCAACCTTTTTTTTGAGAGTATGCGAGCTGAAATTTCAAGTTGTCGCAATCGTACGAGTGCATGATGATCATTAAGCTGTATTGGTATCGCTGTAACCGGCGCAGGGAGCTACTGCGTTAACCACAGTGGTGGAAAGCAGTACTTTTATGACATCGGTGGACTGTGGTATTTATACTTAAAAATGCGATCTTCTCTTGACATGTGGAGTGCACCTGCATTCGCTTTTTTCTATGACTGAATGCAGAATGAAACAATGACTTAAACACATGGCTTTCATTTAAATGTGAGCAGAATGCATATTTATAGAACGATGAGCAGTAATACTCTGACTTTTGTAATTCATTTTTTACATTAAAACAAAGGCTTGTGTCATGATGGACAATAAAATTAAGTAAACTGAAAGCCCTAAATAATCACATTGTAATTAGCTGACTGTACATACAGACATGCAAAGATGTATTCAACTTAACCAACAAGATTCATCTTCAGTTGTTATACTTAGCAGCTAGATTTTTTTCTAGGGATGTAAAGCACATTGTTTGGAAGAGACATGAACTGTTTCATGCAAGTATTACAGGTTATTTTAAGTATACGAAAACATTAAATGTAGCTTCTCATGCAGTTGATGGGTGCAATACAACATACAAATGAAAACATACTGACAATCTCAAATATTTAACTAGAAGTGAAAAAGAGCTGTTTTAGTAACTACAGCTGACTGAGCACATAAATAAGTGATTAATGCTTTAGAATCATTTGCACAGCTGCATTGAGGAAATCAGGACATATACTGGCTATCAAGAGGGATAACCATTGAGCTACTCATCTAGCTCCTTTGTGTACTAAATAATATAAAGCTAGGGTAATTTCTCTTACTTTGTTCTCTCTTCTCATGTGGGATGAGTGAAAAAAAAAATGTGTAAATGAAAGCAATCTCCTTCTTGCAGGGAGCACTTTGATCAAGGTTGGGGAATGTGAGAGAAGATTAGGAGCAGCAGAGAGGGAGTTTCTTCAGACCTCAGCCATCAGCTTTCTTACCCCCCTCAGGAACTTTCTGGAAGGAGACTGGAGGACCATTTCAGTGAGTCTGGACCACCACATTTAGTCCACTATTTCTGTTTGAATAGCCATTCATATCATCCACATGGACCATCCTGGGCATATATGAAAATGGCAAGTGCTTGGAAATGTTAGGCTCTCCACTTAAAGATCTTTGTGTTTTAACTAGGAATGCAATTTTAAAACTATTTTACGTCACATTATCATTCAATTAATCATTAAAACAAAACATTTTTAACCGTGGAAACTTATAAGCCACATATTGGCTCAGATTTATTAGGCATGCAGCTATGACATGGTAAACTTCAGCTCATTTTCAACATATGGCTGCTGGTCAGAGGCTATTTACTGCTACAGAAGCCTCTATCATGGTGGCCCATTGTTAGCTGAATCCGTGCTCTCAGCCAAACAAACACCAAAAGCCACCAATCCACGACAATCAAAATTTAAACACAAAACAACTTCAATGACAGTCACAAAAGAAATCCTTTTACAATTTGAATTTGAATGTTACCGTTTCCGTGGAACTTTGCATGTCCAACACGAAACTGGCTGTAGTCTGAGCATCTGCCGCATCTGCTCCTCTACAACATCAAACACAGCAAACAATCTGCAGTCTTCCATCTCATTACTCCATCACACCTCATCTTCTGCCTTATCACTTAGTATATTTTAATATGTTGAATTAGCAACAGCAACTACTCAATTGACAATTAATCATTTTCACTTGTCAATTGCATAAATGGCCTTATAATATGAGCTGCTTATAAATTAACTTAATTGACGGCCTAGCAAAAGGTAGAAAACCTGGGTTGTTGCTGCTATTCACCTCTCAAAAACTGTTGCTACACATCAGAGCTAAGGTTGTAGAGATACCGTGCGTGCTCTACTAGCTTGGGCTGCCTGTGCTTTCGTTCACTGACATCAGTTAAAATTGCTGACAGACAGGAGAAGGGAAGATTAAAAAAAATAATAATAATTTTAAAGAAAAGCTCTGTAGTCTTTGCTTTTACAGTCGTATACATTTAGCAATTACATTTCGACTGCATGCTATGTGCAGTACAGCATAGATTGAGCTACAATTTTAAGACATGGTTAGGAAACGTATTGCACCAATATGTTTAAAGTCTGGATTTCACAGTTTACTGTAAAAATATGATTTTAGCCCCCAGAGGTCAGCTTTTGTATGACTCCACTGGAAAGCAGTTTTGGTCAGTGTCTGTTATTTTAAATATGGTATATAAATAAAAGTTACTTAACTTAATTGTGCAGTATGTCCAATATGTTCTATGTCTGAGGAGGCCCATTATAGCCTCCTTGAAATGTAGCATGTAAACCCATGAATCATGCTGTATCATGCTGTGCCACTATTCATGGTTGCACTTCCTTTCCGCTAAGCTTAACCGCTCACTGGTTGTGTTACAATCATTACAATGTTAAATTGAATTTTTCATTTTCATTTCATTACTGTAGAAAGAACGACGTCTTCTGGAGAATCTTCGCCTTGATCTGGATGCCTGTAAAACACGTTTGAAGAAGGCAAAGATGGCTGAGGCTAAAGCTGCGGTAAGTCCTTTAGTGCCTCCAAACCCATAGCCATATCCCCACACTCATTCCCACAATCTTCCTGATGATAAGCGTTTGGTGGTTCTCGCATTAACCATGACTAACTGTCTGTATATTCATAACCTTTGCAGTGCGAGGGTGAAGTGAGTATCAAACATTTTTATAGACTTTCAGTATGATGCACTCCTTGGGTTGTTTTTCCTGTCTTACTTGCTTTGATTGAAATTTCTGTGCCAAGCAGTTCTTTCTGGCAAGAAACTATTATTGACTGGCCAAAAAGCAAAGCAGTGGACTGAAAAAATAACACTGACCTGAAGTTGATTCTTTTCAGAGAAACCTTGCATATTACATGGTGTGTTAGGAAATTAACAGAAGCCACTGGCCAAATTTAAGACTGATAAGACTGTATATTGTACTTTTGTAATAATAAATATAAAAGTAGCAGGCATGAAAATACTTTATTAGTTGTCTGATTATCCATTTCAGGTTAGGTTATTGTCTCAGTTAAAAGCAACAGAACGGATCTACATAAAGTTATTTGTTCAGATCCATGCGCCTTTATTCGTTTGTGATCATTGGTTTTATTATATAGAAATGTATTCAGAAATGGTAGTTGACTTTGAACATTGAAAAGATGTACTTTTTTTTTCTTCCTGTAAATGAATATAAAATTACAGAATTTGAGATTTGGACTCTGTAACAGTCTCTAAAGTTGCATTTTCACTCAGTTGTTTTATGTGCATTTTCAATTTGCACATAAAAATACCTAAGTGGGAATGTTAAAAACTCTAAAAAATAATGATAATAATCTGAAATATTGCAAAAAAGCTTTTTATGCTCAGAAGAGGTGGAAACAAAATGTGTGTTGATACAGTTGAAACCACAAGTTTACATACACAAAAGACATGTAACCTTTTAACATTTTGGTAATTCCAAATGACCTAAAACAGGAAAATTTTGGTCATGTTTAATGTCAGATATTGACAAAAAGGTTATGTGTCTTTTTATACAGTGTATGTAAACTTCTAGTTTCAACTGTAAAAGATAAACAAGACAAGGTGTCTTGGAAATTGGTTTGGGTAGTACTCTTCCAAGAGCATGTAGCCGTAGTATTAGTTCCAACATTTTCATTTTCCAGTGTGCTATCCGTCTCCAAACTCTTCATCACATGAATATATTTATTGTTTTTTTTTTCCTGAATTTGAAGTTTGACTGGCCCTCTTTTCATCTCGACATCTCATCCCTCTTTTTCTGCAAGTGACTGGAGAATTATTGCCACCTACTGCTTATCTCAATTAAGCATTTCTTAATGTTTGTATAACAGTAGTGGATATAGAAAGTCATTCAGTTGCAATTGTTTTTTCCAATTTTCTAAAATATTTGGTTAGTTATGACTCCTGATCTTACATTTATTTTAAGCTTTACCTGAATATTTATAAAATGTACTGCAAATGAACTGCAACGTTTCAGGTGTTGCACGTTAGCATGAAGGCATTTCAAAAACAACAAACTGTGGTGCTAACACAGCCATATTCATAACTTGTTACATCATGGAAGCAAATAAATAAAAACCAGTACAGTCTATGAACACATCTACTGTTGTCAGTTAAACCTAATAAAGTTAACTTTCCTTACCAATTTTAACAGTTTCTGTTGAAAAGAAATGACACAAGATTTTTTTTTTAAAATGTAAAAAAGACAGTGTAAAAACTTTCTCTGCAACTATTCATTGTTAGAGAAATGACAAAAACAATAGCTAAAATAAGGTTTATTAGTATTACATTACCTTTCTGTGTGCTGTCTTGTTCTGCTCTTGTTAATAAATGAAACATGATGAGAAAAATGTCCAGGATTATAATACCTCCAGGACTGTGTTATGTTATATATAGACTGACTTGGGCTTAAGTTATTGGCCATCCAACCGTACTCCACTTCATTGACTCTAGGAATTTAGTTGAATTTATGAAAATTATACGGGCATTGTGGCCTGTAACCAAAGGGTTTTTTTCCCTCTGGGAAATGGGTGCAAATTCAGAGAGAAAAAGAGAGAAAAAAAGAATACCTATGGTTTGGCTGACTATCGATTCGGCTGATTATTGCATCTGACTTTTATCATTCTTTCCATCATTGGTATTATTAGATTTTTTTAAAATTAGATTTCCGATAAAAGAAGGTATTTAAAATTCACAGTGGTTGAGTCCTAATTATATCAAACCAGTTTCTTTATCTGTTGTCTTAATATATGCTGTCTTATTAACAACAAAATATGCAAACTTGTTTTTTGCCCTTAGTAGTCTTCAAACTGAGAATATGACACTGTTTTGCCAGCAGGTGGCTGTGCAGCCCAAAATGTGTGGGCTCACCTCTGACTTTCTTTTTTGCATCAATACAAATTCTTATCTGCACAGAAATTAGCTTCCTTTGTTGATTCGACTACATGAGCCCAAATTCAGTCATATGCAGGAAGTCGAGTCCTAATTGATCATCCACATTTCACGATGGCATAGGAGTGGATGTTCCTTAAAAGCCTTTTCTACTTTTCTTGAAGCTTGTTTTTGTTTCACTGTTGAACAAAATAAAAAAGTCTGTCTTTCACCAGAACTTTTGTTTACAGTGTGATGATGAAAAAGCCATACATTCGTTGGCTGGCAAAGGCAGACTTTTGCAACCTGTATGCATGTTAGCATGTGCATGATACACCGCAGCTGACTACCCCGTAAAGCTAATATTATCAATGACTGTCCCATTTACAGGTGACTAGTCAGGTCAGTGAAATAAGCAGATTAGTCATCAGTTTCAGTGGTTCCGGAGAGGTTGTTTACATACAGTTGTGTTTCATCACCTCCCTGCACCTTTCTTTTATGATTCAGGTATACCTGTTATGAAAGTGTGTTGGCGTCTATTGTCTACCAACAACCTCACCCATTTTTGCAGTTGGCAGGAGTGACACATAACTGCCCTTTTAAATGAAGGCTTAATTGTACAACTTTTATTTAAGTGTCAGTTAATGCAGCAAAGAAAATTGCATTCAACCTCTTTTTTTCTGGTCTTGGAAAAAAAGCCTACATAAATTTGAATTTAAATAAATACATAGATATCATATTAATATATAACCAAATGTATTAATATTTCGGAAAACCTGAATTATCAGCCTCTAATATTAACAATATGCAGGCTAATTTATATTAGCAGTTTAAATTGTATCTCGTCAAGATCATGGTTTTATTTCTGCTGTGTTTTTTCTGATGGGTTTGATACACGGTTGTCATATATACACTGAGGACACAAGGGTATAAATGTAATACTAATTTTACTGTTTCCTTAGATGGCCCCAGATTTTCAGGAGACCAGACCTCGCAACTACGTGCTTTCTGCCAGTGCCTCTGCGGTAAGGAGAAAATTCTGCAAAACAAATGTGAACATTTTAAAAAATATCCTTTTAAAATTAGTTTTCACTTGTCTTGCTCTGTCCTTACATAGTTAATTCAGAAACAAAGTGCTATTTTAACCTATGTTTCTAAAGTTTAAATAGGACAAGTTTCAATTATATAACACATGCACAGGCCGTAAAATTTGAAAGGCTACAGCGGTGTGTCGGGAAATTCACTTAACTTTCTATTACCAGCTTAAAAAGGCCTTCATGCATTTTTTAGTGTCTGTACTTTATCATACCAGTCACTTACCGTAGTAACTGTGAATCTATTCTTTGTTAATATTTGACAGGAGGTGTGTTTGTCTGGTAAGAATGGTAGGCATAAGCTCAGAGTTTGCATACCAGACCTCTGTGTCATGTTTTATATTATGCTGTCTTGTTGAAAGTTGTCAAAACATTGATAACAAACATCCAGTAACCCAAATGGGTGTTACTCATAAACTTGTCTGAACTCTTTTTATTCTTTTGATGGTCTGAGGACTTAAATTCCAACAACTGTTTTTTTTACCACATTTGTTGAAATCAAGTTTGTTCAAATCCAGCTGTTCATCAGCTTGATTACAAATACTCGTGTACACGCATACTCAAATGTATTCATACCCTCCCATTAAAGAAGGAAAAAAAAACAGCTGTCACTGAAATAAGTTGAAATTAACAAAAAATAATAATAAATTAAAATTTAATGAAAATCATGACATTGCTTTTGAATCGTGGTTTAACAGATTTTTATTTTTTATTTTTTTAAACAAAAAAAAAAACAAGCAAACAAACATAATGGGACTCATAAACTAATATTTTGTTCAACAATTCTTTGAGGCAATCACTGCAATGAAGTGTTTTCTGTAACTCTCAGTCAGACTTCTGCACCTGTTAACAGGTATTTTGGCCCACTGCTCATCAGCAAAGTGCTCTTATTTGTCTGGGACAAATAAGATTGCAATGTGAATTTTGCCTTTTCTTTAATCGAAGGGTATGAATAAATTTGAGGATGACTATGAGTTCTGGAAGACGTCTCATCTCTCATCCAAGAAACTTCTTCAGTTTTAACTGATTAATAGGGACTTGCGCAATTTATAGTCAGTCCAGCTTACATGGCTATTGGCCCTTTAATGACTCACGTGCCTCAAGGTGTGAATTGTTGTAGAACCAGGTGGTCCACCAACAACGACAGCAGTAAAGGTGGTGGAGCTGCCAGTTTACACAACAGAGGATATAAATCTGCCATGTCCATGGTGACAGGACAGATTCCTCCTACAAGTGGACAATGACCCCAAACATACTTCTAAACTTGTGGCAAAATGACTTAATGACAACAAAGTCTGGATACTGAAGTGACCGTCGCAAAGCCCTGACCTCACTCCAATAGAAATTGATGGGCTGAACTGAAAAAGCATGAAAACAAACCTGACTCGGTCCCACCTGGGGCCTGTACTACAACGCAGGATTTGGGGTTAGCGAGGTAACTTCAGGTTAAATCCTGGGTTTTTAGTCCTACGATGGTGGTTCACTTCTTTCTTTCTTTTTTTAAAATATATATTTTTTGGCTTTTTGCCTTTATTTAGAGCAGTAGAGAGAGACAGGAAAGGGGGGAGAAGAATGGGGACAGACCTGCAGCAAAGGGTTCGAACTCATGGCCGCTACATCGGGGAACTATAGCCCCTGTTCATGGGTCGCCCGCTCAACTAGGTGAGCTATAGGGGCGCCCCGGTGGTTCACTTCTTATCGGGGTACATCGCCATGGTAGCTTACGCTGAACGGCTATCCTGCTCTGCAGAAGGTTAGTTTCGAGATTGAGATCACTGGGTATAAAAGCACTGCCCACTGAAAATAAATTCTCTCCCGTAAAACTTCAAAGGAGTAGAAAACAAAGCAGTTCTCAACAAAATGGCATCACCATTTATAGAAAACCCACTACACATCAGAGAGTGAATTGTGAGGGGATCACTGTGAGGGTTTTTCAGGACAGGCAAAACCCCTTAGTGCACCCTGACGAGCATCTCTATGAGTTCCTGTCTTCCTTTATTCATTTTTATTCCTGTTGGCTACAGACAATGTTACAGCTATTTCATATTTTTCTTCCATACCAATTTCACCCCACAGCAGTAAACTAATTTTAGCATTAGAGCTTGTATTTGTAGGATACGTTAATAAGCCAACACCGCTTTGAATTATGTTTTTATGTTTGTTCTTAATTTGTTCCCACGTCCTTCTTACCCCGCCAGGGTCTCAGCTGATAGTAAAAACATGTCAAATATGCCACAAGTACATACGTTAGGCAACAATTAATTAAAAGGAATCCTCATATATGCTTGTTGTCTGATCCGTGCCTTCATGATGGGACAGTGATCATATTTGATTATCTTGTAAACTAATGAACTTGTGCATTCACGCAGTCAGCAGTTTTCTGCCAGCATTCCTTCCTGGCTTTGGCCACTGCAATGGTGCTGCTTTTTGCGCAAATGATGTTTTTATATTATTCTTCATATTTTGTAAAGATTCTATTCCTCTCCTTGACGATAAAGTGAGCTGCTCAGCAGTCAGACTTGTCCATAGTCGCGATTGGTAAATGCCAGTAATGCCACCCATTTCCTGCGCACGTACTCATACTCAGATAAGACAAACCTGGGTTGACTTTCTGAGTTGATAAGATAAGATAAGATAAGATATGCCTTTATTTATCTCACAGTGGAGAAATTCGCATCGTTGGTAACCACCGTCATGTGACCAGTTATCCTGAGTGTGGTTGTTAGGGTTCGTCAAACCGGATCTCTGAAAAATATCCTAGGTATGGTGATGTTGCTTCGTAGTACCGGCCCCTGGCTGGGGTTTTGGGAAAAATAGACCAAAACCCCAGGAACTTGTTAAGAGAAGCTTGCAGAATGTTGCCTGAATATTTGACCCAGGTTAAAGAATTTAAAGGCAATGCTACCAAATGCTAAATAAGTGTATCTAATCTTTTGAACCACTGATAATAAAATAAATACAAGGATAAGTTACTCTCTACTGCTATTCTGAAATTTTACATTTTTAAAATAAGTAGTGATCCTAACTGACTTGAGACAGGGAATCTTTACTAGAATATAGTCAGTAATGTGAAAATTTGAGTTTAAATGTATTTGACGAAAGTGATTTGATTTGATTTGATTTATTGATTCATTTCAGACATATCAAAACCATTGTACGAACCCAATTGTACCAACACATACACAAAAAGAAAAGAAACAAAAAAATCAAAAACACTAATCTGAAATTATGCATACATACATACATACATACATACATACATACATACATACATACATACATACATACACATAAAATACATAAAATTAATCAAAATGAATAAATCTATA
>NW_007577933.1:641185-667206 GCF_000690725.1 Stegastes partitus
TCAGACTTTCATTCCATATATTCAGACTTTCATTCAATTTATTCAGACTTTCATTCCATATATTCAGACTTTCATTCAATATATTCAGAGTTTCATTCCATATATTCAGACTGTTACATATATATATAATTTCCTAAACGGCATGCCATATATATATATAGCTCTCTCTCTCTCTCTTATGAATCTATGAAAAAAAAATGTAATATTATATGTATAATATATGCAAAGTGTATGTAAACATCTGACCCTAACTGTATAGCAGGTTAGTCTTATTTCTAAATTACTTCAAAATTGGTATTTCAGTGGTCAAGTAACCTCTTTATTGACCAACTAAAGATACAAGTATGTCTGCATTAAGCCAATATTTAATCGTTTTCTCTTCAGAAAAAGTGAAGCTGAATAATGGAGTACTACCCAAATGACATGTCAGTGTAAATATAAGGTCAGATAAAGTTGTCTCAAAACCAGGGTTTCTACATTTACTCAGGCATTTACCATCAAATTGCATTCTATTCTCTATTCATGCCTTCCACTATTCAGGGCACATGCTACAGAGAATAAACAATACAATTTATTTAGTAATGAGCTTAGCCGCTGATTCAATGTGACACTAATGAAGACCTTTTTGTTATAACTTCCATTTTTCTCTGCTTCTTTTTTTGTCTTTGTTTTGTTCTGTTAGCTCTGGACTGAGGAAGTAGAGAAAGTAAGTACAGCAATGTTGCAAACTTTGTCCTACTGTCTATTTTTCAGCATCAATTCCTCATAATGCTTCAAACAGGCTAGGTCGTAACATGCGTTTTTCAACCATGTCTAACAAGCATTTTATATAGTTTCAACTGGCCGCGCTTAATCATACTTTTAAACACACTCAATTGTACAAAAGTAATAGAGATAACAGCACACAGTTGCAACATCTCACAAACACTTTGTTAAAGGCATATTATGGATCCATACCTCTGAATCTATCAGTTTCACAACTACTTTGAAATCCTCCCTCATAATTGCTCCTTTGTATAATTTATATCTAAGTTGTGTCTTCTGATGGTGCTGAGACATGATGACATTCAACTTTTTGACTGAAAGTTGAATGTTATCATGTGACTGAATACACAGCATGTCAGATTAATTTTTACAATGTTGTCTGCCTATTATGTTTATCAGCTGTCCTTATCTTTGAGTATGTCTGCAGAATGAATACTAGACATTAGGTGTAGCAAGCATTCTGAGGGGTATGAAGGAAAGATGTCAGTAATATTGTTCTTGTTGTTTTAGGCGGAACATGAGCTCCGAGTGGCCCAAACAGAGTTTGATCGCCAAGCAGAGGTTACACGGCTGCTTTTGGAGGGCATCAGTAGTACACATGTATGTCAACCACACACACCTTCACCACTTCTGTCAGCGTCACACTCATTTTTACTTGTATTTTATATAGGGAAAGGAATAACCTTCACTAACCACATCAGCATGATTTTCAAACTTTGACCTAATGAACTTTAGTAGTGGATGTTCTATTGTTGTTTATGGTTGCTACATTTATTCACTTTTATCTCATGCCTGTTGGTAATGGGCTGTCTTTTTTTTTTTTTTTTTTAAATCAGTCTGAAGTCTGCTTGTAGTAATTTATTTCACTTCACTATATTACGCATTCAGGTTTTATGTTAAACTATAAAGTGGAAGAGTGGTGTTTACATTTTATTGTGCTGTGATATTTTTGTTTGAAGCATACTTTCTGAAGTTACAGAAATTGAATCATGTAAATGCTGTTACTAAAAGTCACCATAAAGCAGTAATGAATGCATTTTGAGTTCATCACTCCACAGAAAACCGTAATGAATCCATCCATCCATTATCAATACAACGCTTAATCCTCATTAGGGTCGCGGGGGGACTGGAGCCTATCCCAGCTGACTTAGGGCGAAGGCAGGGGACACCCTGGACAGGTCACCAGTCTATCACAGGGCTACACTTAGAGACAGACAACCAAGCACACTCACATTCACACCTACGGACAATTTAGAATCACCAATTAACCTCAACATGTTTTTGGACTGTGGGAGGAAGCCAGAGAACCCGGAGAGAACCCACGCTGCACGGGGAGAACATGCAAACTCCACACAGAAAGATCTCGGGTGTCCTCAACGGGACGTGAACCGGCGACCTTCTTGCTGCGAGGCAACAATACTAACCACCGAGACACCTTGCAGCCCCTGTAATTAATCACTCCTGCCAAATTTGAATGATTAAAAAAATAGCCAAGTATATATGACTTTATTACAAAGTTGTATAAATGAATAAAATAAAATAAAATATGTAAAGGCCCATATTATCTAAAATAACAGTGAAAACTGATTTGATTTGAAATCATTTTAACTAAAGCAAACAGGTTAGATTTGAAATCTACAACTTTGGATAAAGAATATTTTTGTTACTTTGTAGTGATTTGCAGCAACTTAGATTCATTGAAAAGCCTTTGCTGCCAACGATGACATCAAGTGTTGGAAGGACAGGAGGGTGAAGGTTGAGGAGGGAGTCAGAAGCAGATTATCTGTGAATCTCAGTTGTCTTTAATAAAAGTTTGTGAAAATACCCGGTGTGAAATAAGCACTGCAGAGCAGGGTGCAGGGGGTGATTTCAGTTTTCCATCAGTGTGGCTCTTCATAAAATCAATCTACCTCCTCCACATCTCATCCTTTTATAGAAATTTTGAAGGAGACTGGGCTGTTCTGCAAATTCTGGCATCCAGGAAAGAGGCATTTGTTTGACTATTGCATTGCTTGTTAGCAAGCTGTAAGTCACCTGGTAATAGTGGAGCAGTTCTACTGCAGTGGCAGAACTGATCACTTGTTTAAAAAACAAAAAAGTTTTTCAGACTTAATTATATTCTTTATGTTCTGCTTTATCTGGATGAAGTTGTCCAGATGAAACAACCCAACAGTTTGTAGGACAGCTCAGATTTGCTCCAACAGTAAAAGTCTTCTTGCACACTCACACATACGAAATGTAACAGAAATAACAATCTTTATAATAAATATTAATATAAAACCATCAAAAAAACTCTTCTTCTGCATGAGTACTTTTACGTGTAATACTTTGAATACATTTTGCTGGTAATACTGTATTGTACCTATAGCTACTTAAGATCTGATTTCTTGTTTTTTTCCAGGTTTGTTTAAGAATGACTGTCGTTTTAATTTTCAGGTGAATCACTTACGCTGCCTGAATGAGTTTGTGGAGGCCCAAGCAGCCTATTATAAGCAGTGTCATTTCCACATGCAAGAACTACAGAAAGAACTGGGAAGGTGAGAGCCAGATAAGAGATGATATGAATGAATGGTTTGAGTTATAGGGCTTTACTACTTTACTGGGAATAGTCATTCATCTTTATGTGTAGAAAATGACCTGACAAGCTGACAGCTTGTGCCCTGTGTACCCAAGCTGTAGGTCTCTAGGTCAATCATTTCAGTTAGGATGTTAACAATTAACTAGTACTAAATTAGGTCACTAAGGAATATATCAACTGAAATGCCTAAAATCGACCTAACAGTTTGTGCTTTCTGTGCATGATGTGCATTTTTTCCAGTAACATGTTCAGTCCATGATACATTACAGCTAAGTGCTTTTCTATTTTACAGAAACAGCATAGTCATATGTTGTTTGACTTCACCCGAAATGTGCTAGGTACTTGTGGCCTGCAGCTCTTTGCCTAAGCAGCTCACTATGGCAGCTCTTTGTTTTGTCATTCCTCTCTGTAATATCGTATCTCAAATCTGCAAATGTTGCTCAACAAAGCATGATAGTAAAAAGATGACGTGTATGATATAACAGAGCAACAAAACCGAACAATAACTGTAAACAGGAAGATAAATAATGTTTTGTGTTCTGTTTAATCACATCTGATTTATGTTCTGTGGAAAAGCTTTATAGTTCCATTCCATTCCAATATTATTACAACCTGATTAATTCAATTATTTTTGTTGTATAAGAACAAGCACAATAAGACCAGCAGCATGAAATAATATAAAATATATAAAATATACAGTAACATTTTAGTTTTCATTCAGATAATTTGCTTATGTTTATTTGTGATTCAAATTCTGAAAAATTGCATTGCTTATGTTTTTGTTTTAATTGTATTGAATAAGCTAAATGTGGGCAAAACATGAATTTTGTACTTGATTAGCTTTTAATGATGAGTCACTTTTTGATAATTAGTATGATCAAGACATTACATAGTGTGTGGGGATGTACAGATATATACTCTACATAAAATAGATATAAAGTGAATTCTGGTCAATGTCTGATTTAGTATTTGATAAGTGTATTATTATTATTATTATTATTATTATTATTATTATTATTATTACATAATTTTAAAAAATATCTTTGTACCAGTGAGGTTGTCAGTCCACTTTTATTATGTTTGGTTTTGTCAAATCATGACAAATCATTTTTACTGTCTCATGCTCTCAGTTCTGATGAGGATGTGTGAGTACACTGTTTGTCCTGTGTGCTGCGGCAATTTATCTTTCTGTGTGTATGTGTTTTCTAACTCACACAATCACCAACTTTGTGATGTTTCCCAGAGACATTAAAGTTATGTTAAGTTATTTTTCTCTTTAAGAGCAGAATGCGATTAAGTTCTTTGCTGGCTTTTCCATCCTGTTTGTAAGGGTACAATGACCTGAGCAACCAGTGCTCTGACAATCTCGTGTGTTTCTGACCCATGTCATTCACCTTGTCCAGTTACCTGGTAATTTAGTGTCCATCTCAGTGTGCACAGTGCACAGGTGGGAGGAGAGGTGCAAAAAACTGTGTTCAGCTTGCAGAAATTAAGGATAATTTCCTGAAGAAGCATGTCTTTCTTTCATTGAGCTGTTGTTTTTATATTTTGCTGTACATATCTATGTCAGATTTATTAGACTAGACACTCTTTGCTTTATTTTTCACTGCAGCCAGTTGTTTCGTACTGACTCACTGGATGTAGGCTGTAGGTATAAGCCTGCCATTGAATGCTTATTTCAGGCCAATTTTCCTTCTCTTTCCACTGTCTGTGTGCTACTGTTTTCAAAATTTACTGCACTAAGGAAAACAACCTCTACAACAACCTCTGCGCAGCAACCTATCACACTTTGAATTTCAAGTTTTGACAAGAGTTTAGATCATGACGTATTCCCCCAAAGTTTTAAAGGAAAACTGAAGGTGCATCTTTTGCTTAGCTCTACCCCTGATGGTTGTAATTGTGCTTCAAGAAATGTTGTGTATTTAAAGAAATACAAACAAGCCAGAGCATTTTTACCCTGTAGCAGAATGATAGTAAGATGCATCCAGCCTAACATATTAGTAGTACACAAAAGGCTGGCGAAGAAAAACAAATGTGCCCAAGAGCTAACACACTGCACATTTACAGTGTGGCCCTTAATGTGTTTGACGCTTTAAATTTTATTGCAACTTTATTTGGGCCAGGAACCAGTTTTTAAACACATTGTAAATCATGTCTTCAGTCTGCAGCTTCATACTGTATGTTTTATTACATGGTCCGGTCTAGCTGTACTGGGGTTACAGCTCATACTTGTATGAACTGACGTATACCAGATTTCAAGTTGAGTGTTGATGGTGTTTTAGGATTTTTTTTTTTGGCTTGTCATTTTTATACATTTGTATTCTATATGTACTGGATTTTCAGACCATATCTGCCTACATTCCCTCAGGCTTCCCAATGCTTTTGCACTGAACTCCACCCACACTATGGCCACTCCAGGCTCTGCTTCAGATGGCAACACCAGCCCTGTGGAGACAGATACACTGAAGATTGAGGAAGTTCAAGCACCAGCTACTGGAACCCGCAAGGCCAAAGTCCTTTACGATTACGATGCTGCAGACTCCAGTGAGCTCTCCCTGCTAGCTGATGAGGTGAGAAGTACTAGTATAAGATGACGATTAGTAGTGGTAGTGGAGTAGTGGCCTTCACTGGGTCACCCACTGCTGCTATAGAACCTTGTTGGAAGCCCTGAAGAAAGTCAGCACTGTTTTTGTTTTTAAGAACTTTGGGAACATAGGGAAGGATGAAGATCTTAGCAGTCTTGTATGTGATACTGTACTTAAATTTTATGAAACAGTATTGATTAAGACAGGTAGGTATTAAGACACGCCTTTCTGAAACACTCAGAGTCTGGGGTTCTCTGTAATGTTGCATTAATGAGCCAACAATTGTTGGGTGTTGTTTTCTTTGGTGTTAAGCTCGTATTGTCTAGTTGAAGTTAGAAGTTTGAATGCAGCTTAGCCAAATACATTTGAACTCTTTTTTTTTTTTTCTTTTTTTTTTTTAACATATCCTGACATTTAATCCGAGTAAATATTCCGACCCAGGGAAGTTAGAATCCTTACTTTATTTTAAGTATGTCAAATGTCAGAATAATAGTGGAGTGAATGATCACCTTAGCTTTTATTTCTTTTATTCCTAGTAAGTCAGACGTTTACATACACTTTCTTAATATTTGGTGGCATTGTCTTTAAATTGTTTAAGTTGGGCCAAAAGATTTGCGTAGCCTTCTGCAAGTTTTTACAAATAAGTTGCTGGAGTTTTGGTCCATTCCACCTAACAGATCAGATGGGACTAAGTCAGGTTTGTTTGTAGGGTTCCATGCTTTATCAGTTCTGCCGACAATTTTTCTATTGAATTGAGGTCAGAGCTTTGCAAGGTCACTTGAGTACCTTGACCTAGCTTACCTTAGGGCCATTATGCCACAACTTAAGAAGGATGCTTTAGGACATTGTTCATTTGGAGGAGACATTTGTGATCAAGCTTTAACTTTTTTGTGGAAGCCCAAATGCAAATTTAACATAGCCACGGAATTTTCATTCCTCATGATGCCACATTTCATATGAAGCTCATCAGTCTCTCCTGCTGCAAGCACCCCGACAACATGATGCTGCCACCACCATGCTTCATTTCTCACAGGCCTCACCCTTTTTCGTCCAAGCATAATGAGGTTCAGCATGTCCATCCATCTAGTATAAAGTATATAAAGTAGATGCTCTCGGAGTACTAAGTTGAAACTTAAAGACAGGGTTAATAATTTCGTTTTAATGACTTCAACCTAAGTGTGTGTAGACTTCTTACTTTGACTGTAAACAGGAGAGAAGAAATTCAAAGGATAGTGTAAAGAGGGCCACTTCTTGGAACACACATCCAGGACTCAAACAGCCAAGCTTGAGAATAGTTTTGTTTAGCGAACTAGCAAAAGTACACAGATTGGCAGATGTGGCACTGCATTGCTTGCTCATGTGATAAGTGCCAGCCTTTTAATACACCACCATAGTGACAGATTACTGTCATAGCATTTTTTATTTAGTTATTTATTTTTACAGGTTTTGGTGCATTATATTTCTACTCACAGTGTCAGAGATTCAGCCAATAAAGTTGTAAATCAAAGTGTACATATACAAACTGAAATTTCCATAAAAATAGAACTTAACTGCCATGGAGACAAAACAGGTTGAATTAATGAGACTTACCTATAACAACTGTAATACAGGCTTTACCAAAATAGGGACTAAGGTTTAGTTTGCTGCTTCCAGCTGTTTGTAGGTGTCTTTCCTGTGTAATACCTGCTGCATGAAGCAGTAGCAGGATCCTTATAAACCTCTTTATAGCAAGAGAGCTGTGCATATTTCTGCACATGGAACAACAGCAATGACGTCAATAAATACTTAGAATGATAAACTATCCACAACATGTAGAAATGATTAGTCAGGATCTAACCACAGGTCACACTGTGTACTTGACTTAGACAGATGAGTCACAGTTTAACAGAAGCAATTAAATCATTTGTTATGCAGCATTCTCAAGTTGGATCCTGAGCACCATCACAGCAGTCTGGATATTTTTTATCTTAGTGTTAGTACAATAGTAGAAAGATTAGCAGAATTTACTGTGTTTAGAAAATTATAAACAATTTGGTGCTGCTATTAGTTCAGATTTAGTCTTTTGTTTATGAGTACTTGGTATTATACATGACTTACTAGTGTCTAATCTCATGTCTATGACGAATATCATGACAAACAATGTTGTACTGTGTGTGAATGACAGTGTGCTGTCACTTTACCAGACTGATGATGCAGCAGTGCTCTGTATCCCATGGCTAAAAAGGCCTGTAGGCTTATTGCATCACTAGAGTATGGAGGTAACAGACGTTTTTACATCTACTTATAAAAAGTATTCACCGCAATTTGTGTTTTTTAGTTACATTATAAATCCCAGAGGATGAATTAAACCTTTGACACAGAAAAAAATTACTCTACACTTTTTTCTGAAAGTTATATTGTCTTCAGAATGCTACATTTCTAAGAAAATTGTCTGACCAGCTTCCTGAGAATGGAAAAACTCGTCACGCTATAATGAATACAACCAACCTCAATTCACCCAGACTTCTCTTTAAGTGGGAGAGGGTGATGACAAGTGCAGTGCCTTTCAGTCTGATGAAGATAAATGTTTTGGGTTCCTGTGTGTCTTTTACTTGTTAATGGAAGGTATGGGTTACACTGATTTGTGAAAAGGAAATTATGAGAAGCTGTTTTTTTTTTTTAAGTGGTTCCATGCTTTTGGAAAATTTCAAAGGATGGAGATGCCTGATAAAACACGATGATTGTGATTCAGAGCTAGTAAAAAAAAATCTGACAGGACTTTGATCAACATTGGAATGTTTATTGTGTTTATTATAATAAAACATGATACAGTAGACGAAATATGTAATGCAAAAAATCTTAACTGAGTTAAAGATCTGCTGACGTTGGTAGCGTGGCTTGGCTTTCGGTTAGCTATTTCCTCTGTAGTGTTGTTGGAGTTTTTTTTTAGCAAAAATATGTGTGACCTTTTCACTAGAAGTTTCTGTTGAGTCACTTACTCAGCTTTAATTACTTTCAGTCTTTTTTGGTTTTGTTTTCTTCATGCCACTTACAGTTCAACACCACCTAAAGCCAAGTGGACCAGATGTTTCTTGTAGGGAGGAAATGTCTCAGTGTGGGCAGTAATAATGTCTTCATTCCAAACACATTTTTTTGAATTCTGTTAGTGATAGTTCCTGTAGAACCTGTAGTTAGCAATTATCTTGGCCAACCCATTTTTACCAGTGAAGTTGGGCTAAATAAGGGAAACACATATCTGAATAAGGCCTGTGTTATCCACAAGTGTGACACACATTTTATCATTTATCCAAGTTCACAAGAGTCCACATGGACTACACTCCATGCGTATACATGGAATATAAATATAGGACCATCTCCATATATGGAATGGGGACCTCCATGTGGGCTGTAATCAGTGTTTACCCTTCTAAAGCCCAAATAGTTTTAGGGTGTTTTTTGCTCCTGTTACATTTTTACTCACTGTGGGCTCATTTTTCACCTCAATTTAAAGTCCTGCACTGCTATAAAAACAACACAACCATGACTAGAAAAGAGAGAGAACTCAAAATGTCTTTAATGCAGCCTATCTTAATTATAATTCTATAAATAATCCCAAAAGACTTAACAAAAGTTGAATTTGTGCGTGCGTGCGTGCGTGCGTGCGTGCGTGTATGTAAACCAAAACTGTTCCACTCATCAACCCAGGAAAGATATTTGTCCATGCTGAATGTATATTCCAACAACTTTGTCCTCTGTATACTGTTTGTGAGCAATTCTGCATTTATTTTATTGCTCAGCCTACAGTTCACCTGAAAACTCTCTGAATTCTTGTTGTATGATTGCTAGTTGTGGCCGAGTCAGTTATGGCTACTCAGTTGGGCTTGGGATCACAGATTTTTTTTAAATTTTTTACATGACCAAATATTTAAATAAGACTTGTAGAGTAAAGGGATTGTTGATGAAATCTCATTCTGTTTTTACAGGCTCTGGTTCTGATAAATGGTGTGTAGCGTGTATTGTATTGTGACATTAATGGTGGTTCTTCCTGAGAACGAGTGGGTTTTCCCGTTCTGTATAGTGTCCAAGGTGGCAGTTTTGTGGTGGGATTAGGTCTAGAATTTAAACAAAAGAGTGCTTGTTACCTGGTTTGCCCCCTCGCTTGGCATTCCAGAGAGAGCCAAGCTGTGTCTGCAGGTGTAATCTTGACATTTAAATTGATAAATTTTTTAAAAAATCTACCTTTCATACCCAATGGCGTGTTTTGGGGTTCAGAGGGTAAAGTGTTTTGTGCTTGTTGACCTTTGTTGTGACTGCACAATTTTAATGATGATAATCTTAAAAGTTTGCATGTTTTCTGTGTTTCAGCTTATTACAGTTTACACAGTGCCGGGAATGGACTCTGATTGGCTGATTGGAGAGAGAGGAAACCAGAAAGGAAAAGTGCCTGTCACATACCTGGAGCTTCTCAGTTAGAGAACACACGTGCATGCATGTGCATGTGTGTGAGTGGGCACAACCGAAGCCACGAAGATTTTTCCCAAGCTTACACTAACCTGTAACCCTCAATAACACTCCTCCACAATACGCATTAGCAAAACTGTTAAGTTGAACACATACACACACATGTAATTTGTGTGCTTCTCCAAACACACTGAAGTACATTCATACCACACGAACAGCAGTGAAAATGGGAACACTGTTACAATGAGTACCAGAAATCCCCCGTACTTGAGGGTTAGCATTCCTTTTAGATTAGCTGTGTGATTTATTACTATGATGGTTTTTTTGTTGTTTGTTTGTTTGTTTTCTTTTCTATTTATTGTTGTGCATCCCAAATATACCCTGACATGACCATGCTTGTACAAAGCAGCGGTGCAGATAAAAAAAACAACATGCAATTACATGTCCTTAATTCTCTCAGTTGACGTGGTGATGTTAAGTCCCCCAGAAGAAGCCAAAACTTATTTAACTACTTTATTTTGAGTTGATGTCTATTTCCAGCAATTACCTGGTGTGGATGGGGAAAAGACATTCATGGCACTTTATGGTTAATTTTAAGTCCATGTAGAAATAGTAAGGATGTGACTGTTCTCCAGTTTTAGTACAGATATCCATTTTGTTCATCCCCTTTTTTCTATTAAGATGAGAACAGAGTTGCTTTGATCTTTTTTTTTTTTTTTCATTTTGAATGAAACCCCTAAATATGACAAATATTAG
This sequence comes from Stegastes partitus, assembly GCF_000690725.1. Taxonomy (NCBI): domain Eukaryota; kingdom Metazoa; phylum Chordata; class Actinopteri; family Pomacentridae; genus Stegastes; species Stegastes partitus. The sequence continues at coordinate 652,310 of NW_007577933.1, forward strand.
ATAACACTGGAGAACTATTAAAAATAGTAAAACTTTTTTTTGTTTGTCATTGACTCATGGTAGAAAGTTTGCCTTAACTGCTAATTGAAATGAATGTAATACCCATCTTATTTTAAGTGACAATAATTTCTTAGACAGTGGATTGGAACATTTCTGGAAGTTGTTTGCTTGATTGATTTTTGGCATGATTCCTTTTTTTTCTCCCACACCTTTTTTCAGCTCAACTTTGAACAATATGAACACTTGTGAAGCAAATAAACATGAACACTCTCATCCTAACTGCCTTAAGATGATGAGGGGGAAGTGCTAAGACCATCTGCTGCAAGTCACAGAATGTGCTCCTCACCACCCAAATGTCCACAGATTTAATGTTCACCACAGCCAGCATGCAAGACTGTAACTTAAATTAGATTTGTGTGGTTTGCCCTTTAATGTTTTTTTTTGGAGATTTACAGCGTATCTGTTTGTTTGTTAAACCTATGAAGTGTCTTCAGTCTCTCAGCTGCATGTGCGACAGCTATTGGTCTGTCCTGCTCGACATGTATGTGTGTGTAAATTGTGTAGCTAAGCCTGTTTGTGTGAGATCTCAACATGTTTGCACAAAAACTAATGTGCTCTCTCACATCCAATATGTGTACATGCATGCACTGTCTTTTTTGTTATCCAACCAGGTGTTTTGTGAAATGAGCATAATTCTTTTACTTTGCAGGACACATGGCAGACAGATGAGAATAGGATGTAATAGGTCATGGTGGCAGAATGTATTGGACATTATGTGGCCTACCCTCTTCCCTTGTGCTCATTCCACAAATCTGAGATTTTTTTTTCTTTTCAAAAACTTTTTTTTTTTTTTTTACAGCTCTTGTTGTGATTCTGTTGTACCTCATTTTGTATTATATTTTTTTTGTCTGAATATGTTATTGCCTGTTCCCTGCTGAATGAATGGAATGTATGGGGTTTAATAAAAAGTCTGAGTAATTTGAATTCATGTACTTTTTCCACAGCTATCATACATACTTATGATGAAAACCATCTGTATGACCACCATGGTTAAAAGTTGGAGCCACTGCAGAAGTGCCTTAAACAGCAGTTCCTCTAAATGGGTGTAAAATACAACAGTAAACTGACAAAATGTAGCATTTATTCTGCAACATTATTTTAGTTTCTATTGCAAAATGATTCAGTGGATTTGAAAGCTACTGTTCTATTAAAGACAAGTCTGTGCTGTGGTAATTGTCTGCAATTCCACCTTGGCTCTAGTCAGAATTTCTAACATTTTTGCCTAAATTTGGTTATTTCTGACACCAACCTTACAGAAGGCAGTAAAATCTAACTCAAGATTTAAAACCACAGTTGCAACTTGCACATTGTTGTGAGTGACTTATTCACCTCAGTTCTAGTGGGGAAATGGCCAGGAGAAAAGCACTTACAGTTGTGAACAAAAGTTGACATACTCTTAACTTCTCATAAGTGGTTATGATTAACTACAGCTGGTGACTACTCTAACCAAGTCAAAAAAGTAGGCGGTTTTTTGTTTGATGCATTCATTGGACTTAACCACAAATGCAATGGGAAGGTCAAAGGGAAGGTCAAAGGAGCTCAGCACAGATGTAAAAGAGCCAATCACTGACTTGAACAAATAGTCAGGAAGTTCATATGGAGCCACGTCAAAGCAGCTACAGATCCCAAAACCATCTGTACATACAGTTGTTTGTAAGTATAAAGTGCATGGCACTGTTGTGTCATTGCCACAATCAGGAGAAAAAAAAGGTATCACCTGCCGCAGCGAGACAATTGGTCAGGATGGTAAACAGTCAACCAATAATCACTAAACGCAGGTCTGCAATGAACTGAAAGCTGCTGGCACACAAGGTTCAGTGTCCACAGTCAGGTGTGTTTTACATTGGCATGAGTTGAGAGGCTGTCATGCAAGAAAGAAGCCCTTCTTCCAGAATAGCATCTTAAGACTCAACTGATGACATGGGTAGAAAAAAACAAAAAAACAGGCCTTCTGGAGGAAAGTGCTGTGGTCAGATGAAACAGAAAATGAGCTATTTGGCCAAAAATGTTTGTCAGAGAGAAGGTGAAGCCTCTTACCCCAAGGAAACCATACCTACTGTTCAGCATGGTAGTGGAAGTATTATGCTCTGGGGCTGGCCAAGAAAAATGTAACCAAATATGAGTAATCCATCCATTATCTATACACCGCTTAATCCTCATTAGGGTCGCGGGGGGGCTGGAGCCTATCCCAGCTGACTTAGGGCGAAGGCAGGGGACACCCTGGACAGGTCGCCAGTCTGTCACAGGGCCACATTTAGAGACAGACAACCAAGCACACTCACATTCCCACCTACGGACAATTTAGAATCACCAATTAACCTCAACATTTTTTTGGACTGTGTGGGAGGAAGCCGGAGAACCCGGAGAGAACCCACGCTGCACGGGGAGAACATGCAAACCAAATATGAGTAATGCTGTATGTATATTTTCGGCCTAGCAATTTTCATTATAGCTCCAGACTATGATAAATTTATGAAAGAACCAAAGTGCGTTATTGTTCACTTATGACAAAGACGCTTCAAAAGAAGCCATGTGAAAGTGCAACGGTCACTTCGAACGAAATGGGGCCTACGACACTACTTATTAGGTACTTGCAATGCAGGCTTGATATTTTTCCTCAGAGAGTTTCACCACCATTAACATTGTGAATTATCCAATCACCGGGCAGTTTCACAATCATTCACACCTGGAGGCATTTGAGTCTTGGGTTGCTAATGAGCCATGAGCCATGTGATTAGGCGGTCACAATACATATATGGAACTCCCTATCACTCAAACGTGGGGAAACATAAACAGTAACATAAAACATTCAAACACAACGGTGGAGCAAGAGCCTAAGCACAATATGTTAAAGTGCTACAAAAGTTCAATTAGCAGTGCCTTGGATTAGAGCCAATATGATACTTTAAGAAGCACAAAGAGCGGTACAGTTGCCTTTTTACTTATGCTCTTCGGATTTGCTTAATGATGGATTACCTGCAAAATAATAACATTTCCATTGTCATGACTCAGTCTGCCTACTATAGGCCAGTGATGATCAGGCAGCATCGTCAAAACATATAGCCAAAATAACAATCCTTATCTAAATACTCCAGGTCTTCAAAAAAGATATGCGAGGAGGGAAAACAATCTTCAGTCTTCAGAGTCTGATGTGAATAATGTTTATTCAATACAGAGGCTGTACGAACAAACATGAGCAAAATCTCGAGATAAGGCTAGCTAACAATGCATTACATGTCCTTATATACATTTGCGAACTTCGTCCAACTCCCCTCCTTCCCTCGAGAAAACCCAACCTTTTTTATACTCATCAGAGAGTCCATAGTCAGCATTATTTCTCGCTTAGCATTGTGTAATTTAAGATATTGTAGTTGCGCTGCTTCCCTTCTCCACCTTAGCGATGGGGTTCTCGTTGCCTTCCCGGGCACCATCTTCAGCATATCATTTCAAGGCCATGGTGTCCTTATCTGAGCTCACACACAAACGCAGAGCAAGGGGGAGCACAAATGCATCAGGCCTGCTGCAAACAGGCCTCAGGCTTCTTTAGATTTTTATTGGATTGGGTTTTTCACAGGTTTGTTCAGTATATTCATAAATTTAGTTTACACATCATATTATTAAATCTCATTATTTATTTATGCTCAAATCTTACACATATTTGTTATCTTATTGTATGCTTAAACCTTATTTTAAACATCCTAATCAACTCTACAGTTTTGTCTTTTGTTCAGTTCTAAAGAATCCCACAACATTTCTATCATCCTCAAGCAGACTTTCTCACGTGGACAAAATTGTTGGTACCCCTCGGTTAATGAAAGAAAAACCCACAACGGTCACAGAAATAACTTGAATCTGGCAAAAGTAATAATAAACAAAAAATTCTATGAAAATTAACCAATGAAAATCAGACATTGCTTTTGAACCGTGGTTTAACAGAATTATTAAAAAAACAAAAAAAAACAAAACCTCATGAAACAGGCCTGGACAAAATGATGGTACCCTTAACTTAATATTTTGTTGCACAACCTTTTGAGGCGATCACTGCAATCAAACAATTTCTCTAACTGTCAATGAGACTTGTGCGCCTCTCAGCAGGTATTCTGGCCCACTCCTCATCAGCAGACTCCTCCAGTTGTCTCAGGTTTGAAGTGCGCCTTCTCCAGACGACATGTTTCAGCTCCTTCCACAGATGTTCAATAGGATTTAGATCAGGGCTCATAGAAGACCACTTCAGAATAGTCCAGTGTTGTCCTCTTAGCCATTCTTGGGTGTTTTTAGCTGCTCTGTGTTTTGGGTCATTATCCTGTTGCAAGACCCATGACCTGCGACTGAGACCAAGCTTTCTGACACTGGGCAGCACATTTCTTTCTAGAATACCTTGATAGTCTTGAGATTTCATGGTACCCTGCACAGATTTAAGACACCCTGTGGCAGATGCAGCAAAGCAGCCCCAGAACACAACAGAGCCTCTTCCATGTTCCACAGTAGGGACAGTGTTCTTTTCTTGATATGCTTCATTTTTGCGTCTGTGAACATAGAGCTGATGTGCCTTGCCAGAAAGTTCCAGTTTTGTCTCGTCTGTCCATAGGACATTCTCCCAGAAGCTTTGTGGCTTGTCAACATGCAGTTTGGCAAATTCCAGTCTGGCTTTTTTGTAATTTGTTTTCAACAATGGTGTCCTCCTTGGTCATCTCCTATGAAGTCCACTTTGGCTCAAACAATGACAGATGGTGGATCTGACACTGATGTACCTTGACCTTGGAGTTCACCTTTAATGTCTTTAGAGGTTGTTCTGGGCTCTTTTGTTACCATTCGTATTATCCGTCTCTTCGATTTGTCATCAATTTTCCTCCTGCAGCCACACCCAGGGAGATTGGCTACAGTCCCATGGATCTTAAATTTCTGAATATGGGCAACTGTAGTCACAGGAACATCAAGCTGCTTGAAGATGGTCTTACAGCCTTTACCTTTAACATGCTTGTCTATAATTTTCTTTCTAATCTCCTGAGACAACTCTCTCCTTCGCTTCCTCTGGTCCATGTTCAGTGTGGTACACACCATGTCACCAAACAGCACAGTGACTACTTGTAACCCTATAAATAGGCCGACTGACTGATTACAAGTTTGTAGACACCTGTGATGCTAATTAGGGGACAGACCTTGATTGAACATGTCCCTATGGTCACATTATTTTCAGTCTTTTCTAGGGCTACCATCATTTTTGCCCAGGCCAGTTTCATGAGTTTATTTTTTTAAATAATTCTGTTAAACCACAGTTCAAAAGCAATGTCTGATTTTCATTGGTTAATTATCATAGAATTTTTATTTATTATTACTTTTGTCAGATTCAAGTTATTTCTGTGACCGTTGTGGGTTTTTCTTTCATTAACCGAGGGGTACCAACAATTTGGCCACGTGTGTAGATATTAGCAACCGACACACTAATATAAGATAAATGTAGGACCTTTCTGAAAGCTCTCCGAGTAGAGTGCACACACCAAATCTGTAAAACAGCAGCCTAGGCCCTTCACTGCATGTAATACCCATCTCTCTTTTTTTCCCTCTTTCCTGTCACTCTTCACCTGTCTCTATAATAAAGGCATAAAAACTCAGAAAATAATCACAACATAAATAAAGAAAATTATTGCAGGGTTGCCAATTCTCACACTTACAGTGCTCAAACAAATTTCAAATTTCATAAATAAGTCTTTCTCTGCATACAGGACAAAGTGCGAACACTTCAGACTAAGGATTGGTCCACAAATGCTACAGATGGCACAAAAAACAGCTTGCATGGTTTTTATCAATGGAGGTGCACACACACAGACCTCTCCAAAACCATAGTTTTACAGTCATGGAAAAAAATTGTTTTCTTCAATGTTTATTTTAATGCCTGGTACCACTAAAGGCACATTTGTCTCAAGAACTGACAGCATGGCACCGGTACCAGCGGCACGTCACAGCTCCCGAGAGGGCGCCACCGAGTCAACAACAAACTGACATGACATCCAAACCACAGCAAGTGGAATTATCCACAAACCCACATATACACTGTTACATAAGCATGTCAAATAGGACATAAAATTTTTATGTAATCAGCAGCATTTTTTCCCATGTTCATTGTATCCTTCAGATAATATACCTTTAGTGGTACTAGGCATTAAAATGAACAAGAAATTTTTAAAAAAAGGGTAGTCTAATAATTTTTTTCTATGACTGTATGTTGAGTTTTGCTCACTTCCACTTTAGTCTACAATTTCACAGCTGAGATTTCAGCTGAGATTTCCCAACTCAGTGCAAAAGAGGATCTGTAGCAGCTTAGTGGGTCACCAGTAATATCTCTGTGTCACTAGGGAAGCATTCCGTAAATTTCCACTGTTATACAGACGACACCCAGCTATATTTATCTATAAAGCCAAATGAAACCAATCAGTTGGTCAAACTCCAGGCATGTCTGAAGGACATAAAGGCCTGGATGACCTATAATTTCCTTCATTTAAATTCAGACGACACTGAGGTTATTGTACTTGGCCCTAAACACCTCAGAAACGCCCTATCAAACCAGATAGCTACCCTAGATGGCATTGCCTTGGCCTCTAGTTCTACTGTAAAGAACCCTGGAGTTATTTTTGATTTTGATTATCAGGATGTCCCAATAACTTTCTTAAAAACCTCCAGCTGATCCAAAATGCTGCAGCCAGGTTTCTGACAGGAACCAGTCGGAGAGATAATATTTCTCCTGTATTCGCCTCTCTTCATTGGCTCCCTGTAAGATCAGGGATAGAATTTAAAATCCTGCTTGTAACATATAAAACTCTCAATGACCAAGCTCCAGTTTATCTTAAAAACCTGATTGTACCGTATCATCTTAACAGAGCCCTTCGCTCTCAGACTGCAGGTCTACTTGTGGCAGAGCCTTCAGTTATCAGCTCCTGTCTTATGGAATCAGCTCCCAGTTTGGGTGCGGGAGGCGGACACCCTCTCTACTTTTAAGGTTATGCTTAAAACGTTCCTCTTTGATAAAGCTTATAGTTAGGGCTGCTCTGGATCACCTGAACTGTCCCTTAGTTATGCTGCTATAGCCTTAGACTGCTGGGGGATTCTAATGATGTACTGAGCTCCTGTCCTCTCCCTCTCTTCCTTCCATGTAGTTATAACTACCATTACATGTTAGTAACTCTGTGTTTCTCTCGAGGTCCTGGTTTGGTTCCTTCCCACTGTTGCCAACCGCTTGCTCAAAGGAAGTCCAAAGGCTACTTTGGATTGTTGGGTTCTCTGTTTAAATTTGTAAGGTCTATACCTTACTTTGTTAGGCGCTGTGTGACAACATGTGTTGTAAACTGCGCAATACAAATGAAATTGAATTGAAAATTGAATTGAACGTAATCCAGGGTTTTCCAAACATGTAATTAGGCCCAGTGATGTTCTATTTTTTGCTTCCAGCTGTTTGTAGGAGTCTCTCCTCTGAGTTTATCAAATACCTACAGCATTACACAGCAGCAGGATTTATATGAGTTGCCCTCAACTAAACGCAATAAGACAGGAGCAATAAGGATTGAATGCAAATGACAGTATACTTTTCTGCACTTCACACTGGTCAGTTGTTACGCAGTAATAATTTATACACTACTGTCAACATTCATAGTAAAGAAGTGGTCCAGATTAGAAGTGAACATATAACATCTGGCACAGATCAATCACAAACTGGTCTTTTCATCTTTAATCTATTCATGTGAGTCCATATCAAGTTTCATCAAAATCTTGGGGGCAACAGTAAATCAATCAGTATCAATAATTTTTTTTACTGTTTTATAATCATTCTTGGCATCCTGAGCTCCATGACTGTCATTTCACCGTCACTAAATTATGTTTGAGTTGGCATGGATTCTGTTCTCCCACAAGGAATTGCTCAGAGTAAAAGGAAAGGGAGGAGGAGTTGTTTACAGCTGGTAGAAACAAAAAGCAAATAATCATGAGAAGCATCAGGAAGATTTTGGCAAACAAGAGAAGTAGTAAAACTTGTTTAGAAGATTGCAGTGACAGTGATCTTCCAAATTGCAGTTTGATTGATACAGAATCCCTTCTTGTAAGTATAAAGTTATATAGATTTTTTTCTATGCTAATTGCTAAAATATATGCTGTAATAATTAACAGACAGTAGAGAAGGCAGAGAATTAGTGTGTTATTGTGAGCGTTAGCATGCTGGTCTCAGCATTTAGTTCAATGCACTCCTGTCTCTTATTCGTCAAGCCTCACAGAGCTGTTGGCATGACTGTCTTAGAGTCATGTTTTGCCTTATCTGACTCACATAATGTAGATTGATTGATTGATTTATATGTATATATACATATATATATGTGTATGTATGTATATGTTTATAAAGTTGTATATCACCATTACATATGACTAACTCTGTGACTCCCCCCGAGGTTCTCCTGCGCCTGCTCTCTCTGTGGATGTCTCTGGATCTGGAGCTCCTGAATGACAGCCGCTGGCCTCACCTTCTGTATCCTGCTGCCCCACCATGATGCATCCTGTTGCTCCACCAACCACGAAATGGAATATTTCATTGGTTCATTTGAAATGGAGGAACAAAACAACAATAACTTCTAATAACTTGTTTAACTGTAAACTAAATTTTATAATTCATCCTACATCCACCCAACCGGTCGAGGCAGATGGCCGTTCCTCCCTGAGCCTGGTTCTGTCAGAGATTTGTTTTCCCCTGCGGGGGTCTTCAGTTCCTTCCCACTGTTGCGGACTGCTTGCGGACTGCTGAAGCTTATAGGGAATCCAGATGTTTTGGATTGTTGGGTGTTTCTGCCTTTGTTAAACGCTATGAGATGACTTGTTGTTGTAAATATGTGCTATACAAATAAAACTGAATTGAATTGAATTGAATTAAATCCTGTATGATGAAAGGGACCGGTTGGGATCCATGTTTTCTTGATAGGAGTGTTTTTTAATCCCTGAGGATTACACTGAGGGTTTAAAAAAGATGACACACATCAGTTGTCCTAACAACGGTCACAAACATCACGTTTGGTATAGCTTACATGATGGATTTCATTAAACACTATTTACCATAATTGAACATGCAGTGAGCTCTATTGTACTTTGTGTGTCTCATTATGTAAAGGAGCACACATCTTTTATACAATATTCAAAATATTTTAGACACCTTGGAATAAAATAGGATTTTTTCCATTATTTTTTGGTATCATATGCTTTTGTTAGACAGGTATAATGAAGAGATAACCATGGAGAGAGAGAATGTAAAACAAAGATCCATGACTGATGTGAATCAGGCATTTCACTTCTTCTAACTCCTAGCTAATCCAGAAATGAGAAAAAGATAGACCTTGAGTGGCACTGAGGCAGGCTTAATGAACCCTAGTTCTAGTAGAAAAGCTTACTGTGCTTTGTTCCATTCCATTTCACAGAACTGCAGGCCAGATTTCTACCATCAGGTCAAAATTTTAGCAAGATCATAACACCGTATCTCATAAGCTAGAGGACATACTTGGATGAAATCTACTTTACTTTTGGTGACAATCTGACAACAGCTAATTGCTCAATGTTGTTTGCATCATTGTAAAGATGACAGAACAGGACATCTTGTCTGACTCAGACATTTTTGGACCAACATGAATGAAGCTAAGAGTTCCTCCAAACTCTTCACGCACGTCAGTCAAATGACCTAACTAAATTGCATGTACAACATCCTGTTGTTGGAAATCATCTCTCGGTGGGTGGCTCTCTGACAGGAAAGTCTTGTCTGACTCATTTTCAGACCACAGATCCAGTTGAAAGTTTTCAAAAACTATTAAAAACACATCCTTGCACTGAGTAACACATAACTACTTTACCATAAACAAACATGTAGTGTATCTTAACTCAGTCTCACATCAATCATTCTCCTGCCACAAATACTCACTGGAGCAGCTATCCCCCACCAAGGGTCACAAAGGAAATCCAAGGGGCCACAAGATAATTATCAACGTAAGGGTGGAGAAAAAAGATAATTTCATTTCTGTAAGCTCCTACAAATGAAACAAGGAAAACATGAGAATAAGTTGATCTGGCCACAGTCACTACAAAGCATAAATATTATTAGCTTGGCAACCCTAGATGAATGCATTACCAAGTCTAATGCACCCACATAACCCATGGAGTAGTGCATATCCCAACCTAATTCCTATTGGTTCATAAAACCAATTATCAACTGTCAAACATACAGTAAACACCAAAAGTGACTACACCCCTGTACAAGATCACTTAAAAGTCAAATGATTTGAAATTATATTACCTCTCAGTAATTGGATTATTTCTACTAACAACAACATCAACTTCTAGCAATAAAACAACAAATACTAAAAAGACTAAACTGAAAATGCATATTTCAAAGTACAAATTCCATGCAGCAAAACAAAATATACCTTTGATCACTGACACTCCAGTAACCTGTGGTCACTGAAACAAAACATAGCAAATCTGTGATTCCAGTCATTCTAATTGCATGAACATGATTTTAAACTGGGCTGCAAGGTGTCTCGGTGGTTAGCACCATCGCTTCGCAGCTAGAAGATCCCCAGTTTGCGTCCCGGTGCAGACGCCTGGGATCTTTCTGTGTGGAGTTTGCATGGTCTCCCCGAGCAGCGTGGGTTCTCTCCAGGTTCTCTGGCTTCCTCCCATAGTCCAAAAACATGTTGAGGTTAATTGGTGATTCTAAATTGTCCATAGGTGTGAATGTGAGTGTGCTTGGTTATCTGTCTTTAAGTGTAGCCCTGTGGTAGACTGGCGACCTGTCCAGGGTGTCCCCTGCCTTCACCCTGACTCAGCTGGAATAGGCTCCAGCGACCCTTATGAGGATTAAGCAGTGTATAGATAATGGTTGGAAGGATGGATAAGAGCCAATGTCCAATTCAGAAATTCAATGCAAAAATAAGGTCATACAAGTTTCAACCATTTGGCATTCAATTTGACATTTAAATGATATTCCATAGAGGGCTACTCGCTTCTTTTGTCTACTGTATTATGGGCATACATACCTATCTTTCTGAGGTATTTCTAAACAATACTAAAAATAGAAAATATGCAAGACTTGCCGATTAGTCGGCGGGAAGAATTAACTTGTCATGTTTGGGGCATTTATATTTAATGGTCCCCCCTTCGATCGCGCCTTTCTACCTTAGTGGTACTCTAAGCGCTTTACAATGTGTTTCTCATTCACCCATTCACACATACATTAACACACCAATGATGACAGAGCTGCCATGCAAGGTGCTGCCTGCCATTGGAAGCAATTTTGGGTTCAGTGTCTTGCCCAAGGACACTTCAATAGTGGAGGGGAGCAGAGGTTTGAAGTGCCAGCCTTGCGATTAGAGGACAATCCGCTCTACCACCTGAACCACAGACACATTATCACGAAATGCTTTGAGAGACTGGTGCTGGCCAATAACAAGGCTTCTGTCCCCCCGGACTTTGATCAGAACCAGTTTGCCTACAGGGTAAATAGTTCCACAGACGATGCCATCTCACTTGCCCTACACACAGCCCTCACTCACCTGGAGACCCCCAACAGCTACGTCAGGATGCTGTTTGTTGACATCAGCTCAAGACGGCTCGGTGGATTGTCAGCTCCCCACTGCAAAAACTGTGACATATACTTGAGCCACAGACGAGCTGTCAACATCAGGAAAGACCCCTTTAACCCCGGTCACCCCTTGTACACCTCCCTCTTCACAGGCAGACTCAGAACCATCCACACTCAGTCAAACAAAGTGAGGAAATGGTTGTTCCCCAGAGCTGTGAAGAGTCTGAACTCTTCACTTTAAAAATGTGCAATAACTGAACAATAGACACTTTATAAATGCACCTTGCTATTCATTACATTCTTGCTGTTATATATTTTCTTTAAGTTATTTTTTTGGCCTTTTTGCCTGTATTTAAAAGTGCAGTGAGAGAGAGAGAGAGAGAGAGAGAGAGAGGAGAGTGGGGGAGAGAATGGGGGAAGGGCCTGTGGAAAAGAGCAATGAGTGCCATTCGAACTCCACATTGGGGACTATAACCCCTATACATGGAACACAAGCTCAACCAGGTGTGTGTGTGTGTGTATTTTTATGTATTGTATTTATTGTATTATATATTGATATTACATATTGATAATAAAGGCATCTTTAATCTTTATACTATAGAATGCAATAGTGACATTTCTTATTATTTATAGCCTTCCTCATAAAAATGTCCTGTGGGAATAAAGTTTTCTCTTGTCTTGTCTTGTCTTGTCTTGTCTTGTCTTGTCTTGTCTTGTCTTATCTACTGCTGAGAGAAGATTCAAGTTTAAATGGGCATTTTTTTCTTAGTTTTGCAATGACGTTGTCCAACTCTTTCGTTTCCCTTTTTGATTAGACTATGGTGTTTAAATAGTGAAGTTTTATGAAAGTGAAGTAACACAGCATCTAGTCAGCTATTCTGTACCAATAAAATATTGACGTTTACATTTCCTTCTATAAGTTCACTTCAGATCTCCTTACTAGTAATTTTAGCTGTACAAAGGTACTTCAAAATTTTATGTTAAGGAGCATCTTTATTGCAAATACTTCCAGTTTCATTTATATACTATGTCAGGGAGCTTAGTACCATCACACATGATGAGAAAAAGTGTTCGTCTTTTTTTCGTTTTTTGTCCTTTTCAAAACTGAATAGAGAACAACATGACCAAGCATATAAATAACAAGACCCAGCAGCTGCACTCTTGTGGAATATCTCTGCAGGATGAGTCAGCTTTCAACTGCATTTGTCAGGAAGTCACAGACAAAGGAAGAAAAGAATCCTTTCTCCAAGAATTGGTCAATTTCTATTCAGTCCCCTGGAGGCCTTTCCTAGCTTTCTCCTTTGTGGAGGATGGCAACTGTAGTCAGTCTGGATTTACAGCAGTCATAATGGCCTCTAACAGTCATGCACTCTGAGTTTCAGTAAAGAAAAGTGTCAACATGGTTAAAGAAACTTCTTCAAACATTCTAAAACTATATGTATGGTCTATATGTTCCAGAAAATTTTTGTGTCAACAAACTAATAATTTAAAAAGTAGCATTTTGAAATATTTACTTGGAAAATATTAAAGGAGAAAATAAAAAATCTTTATTGTCGTGCAAATTTGCAATGAGATTAGTGAATAATCTCTTTGTACATAATAATTAAATTCAAAGTGCATAAATAAATAGTATAAATTGTTAGTAGATATCTAGATCCAGGTATTTAGTGGGCGTGTTTGGGTTCAGTTCTGTTATAGCTCTGGGGTAGAAGCTGTTTTTCAGTCTGTTTGTCCGTGATTTGATGGACCTGAGGCGTCTACCTGATGGTATTGGGTCAAACAGATGGTGTCCAGGATGGGATTGGTCCTTTTGAATGTTTGCGGATCTACTGAGGCAGCAAGAGCTGAATAAGTCCTACAAAGAAGGCTATAAGCAGCTGCTGATCCTCTGGGCAGTGTTTATGATCATCTAGAGCAGGGGTGGGCAATCCTGGTCCTTGAGGGTCACAATCCTGCATGTTTTAGATGTTTCCCTCTTCCAACACACCTGATTCAAATGATCAGGATCGTTATCAGGCTTCTGCAGAGCTTGATGATGAGCTGACCCACATACACATCAACCCCATAAATACAAAAGGAACACCCACATTTACTGCGTATTCCATCTCTTTTAAACACAAGAAACATACCTGTTCACCATCACTTCGCTCTTCCAGTCGACTTCCTGTCCGCTCCTCAAGAAGAATTTCAGAAATTGAGGCATCTTTCAGGATGGGATGCTGAGATGGATTTCTGGGTCCAAGTAAGGAGGATGGAGAAGAAAGTAGACAAGGAGGCTCAAAATACAGAATAAGAAGAGCTCCTGACTAACTGATTAGACACAAAGGGACTGACAGCAAAATGATCTGATTATGTGATCTAATCTGATTATAGACTTTTTTTTTTTATTGTATTTTATTTGTTTATTTTTTGCATTTGAACAACTATTTTCAATATTTGATCCTTAAAGTAGTAGAAAGTGGCTAATAGAGTCCAAGGGACACACTAAAAGACTGATGACACATATCCTGTGACAAAACCATAGAAAAACAAGGCTCCTGTAGAACATGAAAGTTACCTATGGTGAAAGATTGTTTACATTTGGGCTTCTGACAAGTGATTTACGGTAATGGAGCTTTCAGATAGTGAATGAAGAATTTTACCATTCAAAGTTTCAGGTGCAGAGGACGCCCAGGTTGATCACAATTCTTGGAAAACTGTGATTAGAAATAAGGGCTTATTTTCTTTGAGTAGTTTTTGCCTCCGAGCCCACATTCCTACATCCTGCAGCTGCAGAAGGGAAAAAAGAGGTCTCTGTGGCTCACTCTAGATCTTGTTTTTTTTTGTGCCTGCTTCAGCCACCCCCACATAGTGACACATAGTTATATCCTGCCAGCCTCTATGTATCAGCATCCTTGTTTGGTCTGGCTTCAGTTAGCGGATAATTGAACTGCAGGAAAGCGTGGATGGTAAAGAATGCGCTCAGTAGCACTCTGACAAGAACAACAGATGGAAGCATAATTTTCATTCTTTGGTGTGAAGATGAAATATGCCTTAGTGCTGCCTATAACCTGATAGTTGTATTAAAGACATCTATAAGCATTTGTGCAAGACCAAAAATCAACAGTATATCTAAGCAAATAAAGACAGAGTCAAAAAGGTGAAACCAGTCCTGAAAAAAAAATTACACAGAAATTGGCTACATTCAATTACATCTACTAATACCTTTGAAAACAAATGCATAGACTTCTCTCTAACATGG
>NW_007577934.1:0-31680 GCF_000690725.1 Stegastes partitus
CACATTTGGCCAACTTTATAAACACTTTCCCCGTTACTTTTAGAAAATTTCATGCTCATTATTCCAGCTGTTTCATCTGCTTAGCTAACAGTTTATCGATGTAAAAGTGCAGCGTGACTCTTAACATAAATATGACAGTATAATGTAGCAGCAAACAACCGTCGTCTATGTAAAGTTAAAGGATAATAAAGGCTTCCATGGTGGAGGATGTTTGAGTTGTGGGTGTCTCTGTTCTATGTTTGGGCAGCCAGTTTGGCCACGTGTCCATATTAGTGCATGTGAATCCCTCCCCTTTGAAACTATGGGCCCTCTGCACATTTAAAAACAGACCAAATGCAGTCTAGTGTCAGTGTTAATTAACTACTTTAAATATCTATAGATGTCTATAGCCTTTCATTTTAGCTATTACAACTTCTCTCCTTGTTTGCAATACATAGTGTTAATACGCTGATCTTGTCATTTTGCATTTGGTTGTTATTTTCCTGTTTAACACAAATAAGATTTTTTGGTTTGTTTTTTTAATGAAATGACATTTTCTATTCAGTGTGTTTTTTTTGCATTTACTTCACCATATGAGCTCTACACGTATCAACCCTCCTGACGGCTGCAGAAGCCCCCCTCGATACCCCAGGTTGGGAGGCTTCGGCATGGAGGACTTTGTTGTGAGGCTTCAAAGATTTGCTCATGTCCTATTTAGACGAAAATAAACATTAGCTCAAGATGATTACAGGTGTCTGCATTTTAATGAGGCTTTATATTCGCAAATAACCTCCATATAACACGCTATTAGGATTACGTTCAAGCCATTAATTGTGTAACAATAAAACTATCAAAAGCCAATCCGTGGCTCCTATACGGTCTCGAACAGTTATACGCGGTGCAGCCACCTCGCCCAGATGCTCTCAGGCCGGCTCGACAGACAGCACCACTGCAGCATTAATGAGCAGCGATAATGACTAAAGGCAGTTAGTTAGAGTTAAATGGAGCTTGAACACCCAGCTGACAATGAACCATCCACCACAGAGGGGTTGATCAGGGGGAGGAAAGGCAAAGCTGAGGCCCGAAGCTCCGGAGCTTAACCTCAGACTTCACATGTCAAAGTCTAGGCGGCAGCAAGGCGGTCAATGCAGCACGAGGCGAGGACAGCAGCTACGTACGCTAATTAAGGTCCCAGTGCCAAACGTGTCAGGCTCGGTTTTAAGGGCGCTGCTTATTAAGCGACCTCGTTTTGTTGTTGTTGTGTGTGTAATAATTTCCCATTTGATGCAAGGTTTAATCACAAACAGCCTCAAACTTTCCTTGCATTGACTCTTTTTGAGATTTCCGTCAATGCAGCCGTGATTGCATCAAGTCATCTGCAGATTTGTCAGCTGCACATTTGCACAGTTTCACCTCCCCTTTGCACCAGCTAGCCGCTAGCGTTCCCTCTCTGCTATTTGGAGTCGAGCAGATGGCGAACAGTGTGTTTGGAAGAGCTTTTTTGCAGCTGCTTACTGTGGAGCAGATGAAACTCAATCAAAAGAATACAATTGGTAATCGTAAAACGGAAACAAACCAAGAATCTGCAAGAGGCGAAAAGGAGGTGAAGGAGGGTGACAGTTCTCTGTGGGTCTGACTCCTTTCACAATCAATCATGAAATATGTTCCATCAGGAAGAAAAATATTGATTGTAGCAGCTTTAAACTTTAAGCATAAGCTGTTATGACTAATTAGCATTACTTCCTAATTAATAAAGTCATAAAATAAAGGTTAAACCTCCATAAACTGTCCATTAAAAGAAGCTGAGAGAAATGGTTTTATAGGTTTAAAACACTGGCAGGGAAAAAGGCATTCTTATGATGTGGTAAACTGCAAAAAGTAGAAAAATGTATAGATCTTGATGGTCCTTAAACTCCTTATCTGTGATGTGCTGTTTTGTTGGAAAACATACCAAAATCTAAGCCTAAAAATGTGACATTTTAACAAAAATCAGGTCTCATTTTTTAAAAATTTGCCAAAAATAAATAATTTGCTTTAATCTGATTTGATGAAAACCAAAAACATCCCCTAAAAATTCTGAGCTCATTAGCGACGCATCACAAAAACTCAGGGATTGAACTGCAGGCTGTGTTTTTGGAGAGTCTCCATTTCCTCCTGCATACCCGTGGGCATTCAGAAAATCTGCTGATCCTACGTTTTTGTAATCTTTGTAAAAGAAATAATCAAAAAACTTCAATTATTAATAAAAAAAATATTGATTGTAGCACAAACTGTTGCTGCTAATTACTGCTTACCTAATTTTTTAAAAAAGGTCCATGAACTCACCATTAAAGGAAACAAAATGATAAAAGAAACCTTCCCTTAAAACCACATGACTCCGCTTTAATCATTTGTTCCCGTGTCGCCCGCTGAGGTAATGTTTTGTCTCTCGTTGCCGTAACCTTGACAGATTATTGGCCGCGCTGAGAAAACCCAAACCGTTTTATAGGTAGAAAATATTGGCAGGAGAAAGCATCCTTGTGAGGTAAGCAGCTGTGTTGGCCATATTGTGTATCGATCGGCCCCGCGCTGCGATGGCTGCACTTAATTAGATTTATATTGTAAACAAAGACTCACAGTATGAAATTTGAATTAGCAGGTAAATGTTATCCATCAAAGCAAATAATAATATTTTGTGCAGCGTGATGCAGTATTGGTATTTCGGGAGATTTATCCGGGCTGTAAACGGAGGGAGAATCTTTTACCCTTAGGGTTTACTGCAGGCTGTGGAGCGGCGTGCAGCCTCTTTTCCCTCCTCCTCGTCTCTGCAGTGACGAGTTAATGGATACATGCAGGATTTCAAACACACAGACGCTCTCATCAAACCCCAAGAAAAGAGCAAAAATGTTCTTTGACGCTTAAAAAAAGGGGGGAAGTTACTCAAGGCGCCGAATTATTTGCCCCAATCTGACTCACCAATCGTGTCTTCATACTCTGCGGGGCTCCTTTGTGACTGTACCTGCTTATAGTCGTTGCTCCAGGAAACCCCTCATTGTCCTGCTCTAATCGAATTAGAACGTGCGGAGGCATGACTCGAAAACCTCAAGGATACGGCGCAGAATTCAATCTCATGTAATTAAACCACTCATCCTCCACCCTGTAGCCAGTCGAGAAATTACAGCAACAACAAAAAAAAAAAACCTTTGAGTTCTCCTGATGTTCCCCCGGAGTCACCTGATGATCCGGCCAGATCAGAGTAAAAGTCAAAGTGTGGAGGGAGGGGTGGGAGCGTGGCGGTTCAAAGCAGGATTTGATGAGAGAAGCCGGGGTTAAGACCTTTGCTTCTCTGTGTTTACTTTGGAATCAAAAGACTTTGTCTCCTACATGAAGTCTGAGCAGAATCAGAAGGATTTCTGCTTCTTGTTCGGGGCCAAGTTCACACATATTCCCAGCGGTGTGATGTAGGATGCAACAGATACTTGGAACAAATACCTGCATATACCTGCAAGTGCCTATAGTCCTGTTCTTTTTTTTGCTTCTTGTTGTTTTTTTTTGCTTCCCCAGTGTGCAGCTCACATCTAAAGAGCTGCTGATGTGTATATCTGCTCCAGCGTTGCTCCATAATAGAGAGATTGTGCACAACATGGTTTGGCTCTCAGGTCACAGAGAGGGAACAGGCAACTTTAGAGTAGCTTGACAACACTGTGGCAGACTGTGTGTCAGTGTGCATTGTGCTCGAAAATTCTTATTTTTTTCTTTCCATGCCGGCTGCTGGAAATGTGTGCTGACAGGAGCGGTGCCGGGGTTGTACCCAAACCCGCTCTGTGATGGACTAAGCACGGTGAACTGTGGTTTATACCTTGAATCTTTCAGCTTCTTCACCTTTCAGACATACATTTAGATACCAGGCGTAGTACTGAACACTGAATCCTCAGTTACTCAGTGACCCTCTGAACCCTGAAACCCACTGGTGGTTTATAAAGGTGTGTTCTCTGTTATAGACAGAAGCTGTAACGCTGTAAAGGATTTGTCCTTACTTTCTGATGGTCCTTGAACTACTCATCTTATACATCATGTTCTGTTGAAACACTGCTCACCTTACCCTGCACAGTATTGATTTTTATAGTTTTCATGTATGCATTGTTTCTATATGATCCACATGATCTTTATTCTTTTTTGATAATATTCATAACTGAACATGTTAATTTCATCTTCCATGTCCTTTTTTTTTTTTTAGCACCACTGTGAATAAGAAAGAGAATGTCATTGTACTATTGCACAAAAGAGGGCTGCAACGTGGCGCAGTTGGTTAGCGCTGTTGCCTCACAGCTAGAAGGTCGCCGGTTCGTGTCGTGTTCGGGTGAGGACACCAGGATCTTTCTGCGTGGAGTCTCCATGTTCTCCCCGTGCAGTGTGGGTTCTCTCCAGGTTCTCCATCTTCCTCCCACACAGTCCAAAAACATGTTGAGGTTAATTGGTGATTCTAAATTGTCCGTAGGTGTGAATGTGAGTGTGCTTGGTTGTCTGTCTCTAAGTGTAGCCCTGTGATAGACTGGTGACCTGTCCAGGGTGTCCCCTGCCTTCACCCTGAGTCATCTGGGATACACTCCAGCCCCCCATGACCCTAGTGAGGATTAAGTGGTGTATAGATAATAGATGGATGGATATCACACAAAAGTATGACTGTACAATGACAATGAAGATTTATCTTCTCTCTCTCTCTTATCTAAAATTTAACAAACCTACACATAAAATCGCAAAATCTCAGTATCATCGAATCTCATTTTTTAAAAATTGCCAAAAAATACACCATTTTATACACCAGATTTAATAAAAAACTAAATATTCAGAGCTCATTGCCACAATCGTGAACTCATCAGTAACTCGGCTGCAACCGACAGTCACATTGCAAAACTTCAGGGATTGAACTGCAGGCTGTGTTTTAATCGCAAAACATCTGTAGTCTGTAGAGTCACCATCTCCCTCCATGTTATTAACATCTGTGGGCACTTGGGAAAACGTTGCACATGCTGATTCCAGGTTTTTCCATTTAAATAATCTCAAAAATGTCATTTTCACTTTTTCCTTTTTTATAGCTTTATGCTCTAATGCATGAAAAACATTTCTGAGTTCTCCCTCCTTCTAGCCATGGTTGTGCTGTTTCCACAGAGGTGCAGGACTTTATTTCCCAGAGAAAAATGAGCCCACAGTTTGTAAAAGGGGAATAAAACTGCCTGATGTTTGGAGGGTTTAGTTGTATTTCTGATCATGACTGGCTTCCAGTTGTGACAAAATCACACAGATGCTGTGACAGTTTGCATTCTCTTTGTTTGCATCTATTGTATGAATCTCAAACATTATTATTTATTATTTATTGCTGCCTCTTGAGAACAATGTTCACATATAATGACTCTGAAATGTTTTAAATACAGTATTTAAAGTTCCAGTGGACTCTGTAAACAGTCTTGGAGATGCATCATTTTTATCATCGTACTCATTTATTCCTTAAACTTGAGCACATGTAGAAGGACCTTGAGGTGCCATAAGAGCTCCAACGCATATATATCCATATTGAAAACTGTGTGACAGTGGAGCTAAAACTGCTGTTACAAAGTGACACCGAAAACAAAACCATAATGAGCTCTGCTTAACTGTCAAGCCCGGTGATACAGTCATAATTACTGCGGGTGTCATCCTGTAAAGTCAACTCAATAGCCTTTGAGTACTGTATTGGAAAAAACCACATGACAGCATTCATCAGTGTACAAAAGAGTGTAGTGGGATGTATAATTGCATGCTCCTATGGATTAATGCCTCCAGCTGCTGAGCTTTTCTGTCATTATTATCACCTGTTTATTGCATGGAGCTCCTCTCACCTGCATGGGAGTTCTCATACTTATAGATGAATAGAGAAATGTGCAATTATATAAGTAAGTATTGAAAATGTCACGAGATGAACGTTAATTTGATCGACTAACCCCAGAAGATGAGCCTCTCTTTAAATTGAGTTTCGTCAGGAGTTTCTAATTTTCACATCGTGGTGTTTTATTCGTAACTGTTCAGTGTGTTTTGGTTTTTTTTCAAGCATCCCCAAAGAGATTTGGTGTAAACCTTATTAGGAACAGCTCTGGATAAGTGATCTAAACCTTTAATGTTGTCAAGTGATTGAGCGATTCCCAGCTGAATAATATTAGACCCGGATAATGTTTCTGATGTGGGTTTTATTTTTAAGGAGATTATGGAAGAGATTTCATATATCTTAAACAAGCTCTACCAATCGGTGAGAATTAATGGTTCAGATAGTTTTGCGAACACTTTTATTTCAGATTACAGTGTAAAATTGTGTTTTTCCAGATTGAACTTCTCTCTTTACTCTAATTACAACTGTTTTGAATCATGTATTCGTTGACAATATCAGTATGATAAGTATTTTAGCCTGAGGGAGTACCAAGTAATACTAATTCAGTATAGTTATGATTAGTTTCAGTGGTATATAATACATACCGTTGCCTCTATGGAGGTCTAAGATATCAGCGTCTGTCCATCCGTCTCATTCTTCTGATTCACACGGTTTGTGGTCGTAACTCAAAAACTTCTATGCTAATCACAACCGACTGTCTAATGGGAAAAAATAACAACATAGTGATGTTTTAGATCGAAAATTTAAAGGTCAACTTCACTGAGACATCATGCTGTTCTGCAAAAAAACACTTTTCTGGTCATAACTCCACAACAGAAAGGGAGATGGTGACTATGTTTCATCCATCCATTATCTATACACCGCTTAATCCTCACTAGGGTCATGGGGGGCTGACTCAGGGGGAAGGCAGGGGACACCCTGGACAGGTCACCAGTCTATCACAGGGCTACACTTAGAGACAGACAACCAAGCACACTCACATTCACACCTACAGACAATTTAGAATCACCAATTAACCTCAACATGTTTTTGGACTGTGTGGGAGGAAGCCAGAGAACCCGGAGAGAACCCACGCTGCACGGGGAGAACATGCAAACTCCACACAGAAAGATCCTGGGGGTCCTCACTGGGACGCGAACCAGCAACCTTCTTGCTGCGAGGCAGCGATGCTGACCACCTTGCAGCCCCGACTATATTTCACATCAGTTAAATTCTTTCAGAGTCTTCACCACATATATTAAACAAGTCTGGACAGATATGGATGTAAATGGCAAATTCCCTGGTTGACAGAGCCCAAAAACGTCATGGCTGTAATTCTAGTTAACATTTTCTGCACTTTTAACAGATTGAAGGTGGTTCTTTAAACTCTTGTTTAACTGTTTGAAGAGTTTGCAGTTGTATATTGTATTGTAGCGCTGGTTGTGTTGTGCCTCATGTTATGTAGCAGCAAGTTATGTGGAATAGTCAAAGTAGAAATGAGCATATTCTTTGAAGTAGCTCTGCTTCAGTGTTTTATGTTGGGCCTTCTGCTTGTCCTGACATTATTATCCAACTCAGTCCAGTGTGATATTTTTGTCTTGTAAGTGGTTAAAGCGGTTTTATCTGGTTTGGAACTTATGGGGGATTCTATGGCTCGTGCAGTTATGGACTCACAAGCGGGATGTTTTCCATCTTCCGTTGTATGTACTTAAGTTGTCAAATGTTGGTTGGTGAATGTTGACTCTGTTGTGGATTTATGGGCTGGATTTCGACCATTCTGCAGCCCGCAAAGTGTCACCATCCTCCCCAGTAAAGACAGATAAACATTATAATACTAATCTTGCTTCTGTTAAATGACATCAATACGTTTTTCCATGTAAATAACCCCTTCCTGCCTTTAATCTAACTCCACACCATTGTGTCCTTTAGAACATCCAGACATCCTTGCCCCGCATGTTGACGTGACCGGCTCCTTGGGTTCGTCACATATGAAACGTCGGCCGTCTGAATCCACGTCTTTGTCGTCGGTGTGCTTCAGTTTCAAGGTGGAGACGCTCAGTCATGGCGCTCGCTGCTCATTGTGCTCATTATAACGTCTTCCAGCATATATAAAACCCACCATATGGACACATGGTAACAAGGTAGAAAAGCATGATTTTCACCAGAGGGGGTCTTTAGGAAATGCAAATGTTTTTTTTTTTCCAGAATAACTCACATATGCAAACTTATTTCCCACCTTCATAGTTATGCACTCGGCATCTCCCCCCCTGTTAGTGCAACTAAGGAATAACCTTGACTAAGTGCATCTTGTGACTGAGGTTGCTTTGATGCTTTTTTACATTCCCCCCGCCGAACCTCGTAAGACTTCACCTCGGAAACGACGCGATCATGAACCCAGCCCGATTACCTGGGAAAGAAAACTCATTTCTCGTCCCTTTTAGGTGCCAGAACATTCATTAAGACCAGAGTAAGATCAATTGAATTTCCCTTTTGATGACCTTGAACACCAAGACCATCTACATTAGCAGGGGATGTTTCTTTTTCATGTATTTAATTTATTCTTAAAATATTTCATGATAAAAAAAAAAAGAAAAAAAATTATGTAAATGACTCTAAATACTTCTGCAACGCTTCCTCTGCTTTCGACTCTTTCTCTCCCTCTCTCTCTCTCTCCCCCCCTCGTCGACCGGCGGGGCGAGAGAGAGAGAGAGAGGCTGGATTTGTGCGAAACCAACACAAGCACAAAAAAATAAATTAAGAGATCAAAACTCATAGAGAGGAAATGAGTCAGTATTCCACACCGTGTACAATACAATATCATAGCAAATTAGCAGATTTCAATGGCTTCCACTGACTACCATAGATTTACAATGTTCAGTTGGCTGCAGATCAGTCCTCGATTAAATTGTGTCACTTTTCCTTGTTTTTTTTTTTTTTCCCATTAATGGTTCTGATAGACAGCGACTTTGTAGATGACCATGAAAAGAAAGCGGCTACTGAGGTGTGAACAGAAAAAAACCTGGGACTACGAGCCAGCAGTAATGAGAACAACAGCGTTTGTTCACATCCTACTAAACTGCCATTGTGACCACATTTTTAAGTCCAATAAGCTTCTCTACAAAGGTACAACATATAAAACTGTTAAATATATAACTTTTTAGGGCCTTTCAAAATACATTTAATGACATTTCTTTACTCCTTCTTTAGCAGACTCAACAGCATTTATACTCTCTTGTAGATATTTATCATTTCTTTGTATACGATTCCTCATCCAACCCGACCAATCCTTCCCGCAAGCTGTCCCAACCGTAGCTACTGAAAAATGCAAATTTTTTTTTTTTGATACACAGTTATACGTATGTAGTACCTATATCTTCCAGTTCCAAAATACAGTGGTGGGGCTTAGTCTGAGAAAAAACAAAACAAACCAAAAAAAAAAAGTCTGGAAAGTTTTTTAAAAGTACTCCTTTGATTGTGTGCCACCGGGTCCCAAAGGTTCGGTTTTGTGTCTCCGTGTGGGCAGTCGTCGGTCGGCGTCGACACAAGAATCGCAAAGTCTCGGCGTGTCTTTGCCAGATGGTCCTCTCCGTCACAATGATCATATTTGTTGTTTTTGCTCTTTGGTCTATAAAAATATGGGAGGTTTTACTCCAGCAGAAGGCCTATTCACAGCAGAGAGCGCTCAGTTCGGGTTCTTTTTTTTTGTTTTTTTTTTTGTACTTTTTTCTCTTTTTTTCTGACGGCCTCGCGAGATGGTCCGCGAAGCAACAGGATTTGGTCTGTAATGATCCCGTCGATCCTCTGCAACTGCTGAGTCTAGAAGAGAGAGACGTGGGTGGTGGATGTGGTGGGGTGGGGTAGGAGGGCAATCCCTTATTTAATTGCGGTTAGCAGCTCCAAACAGTGGACTTCCAATGAGGCAAAAAAAAGAACCACTCGTGGGATTTTCAAGGTGTCCGATTCCTCCGTGGCACGAGCAGGTGCTGCTAATTTCACAGAGCAGGCAGATACAGTGGAGAAGGAGGTGGACGCAACATGTTGACCCAACGACAGATAGCAGGAGGGAGCAGTCAGACACCCGGAGAGGGAAATAGAAAGTGTTTTACAGCGAGTTTATCCAGTGTCCAGGGGAGAGCAATACTCCCTCCGACAGTCACTCCCTGGTTTTCCCATCTCTGGCTGTGTTATGAGACCTGTGAATGAACAAGAACAAAGCAAACATGAGATAACGGTTTTAGCATGCGGTTGTTGTCACTCTCAGCTCCTGAGAGAAATTTTCCGAAAGTGTATTTGTGCAAAAAAAAAAAAAAAATCACTTTAATGACTCAACTTATTTGCATTTTCTTTATACAGCTTGTATAATGAGCACTTTGTGTTTTGAAAAACCCTGTATAAATGAAAATATTACAGTGTTGTTGTTTTTTTTTCTACATTTAACAATTCATATATGCGGTATTGACTTTTTTGCTGTTTACACATGCCTACTCTTTCTAATAAGTATTGTTTTCTCTCCTTTTAAAGCTTGAAATATGTTTATTTGCTTTCTGGCTGCGCCTTAGATGAGAAGATTGATAGCACTCTTATGTATTTACAGTAATTTAGGTTAGCAAAAACACTGGGAGCAGAACAAAATGGATAGCTGTGCTCTGTCGAAAGGAAACAAACCACTTAGCGGCATCTCGAAAAGCTCACTGAGGAAGATGTCGTTGTTTAAAAATGATGGTTCACAACAGTATGCAAGGTGTTTGTGAGCTTTAGAGATGATGCTGGACACATTTTGCTACAGCATGGAAGTGGTATCAGTCTTCTTATGTAACTCTGCAAGAAAGCAAATCAGCATCTGTTCCTCTTCCCCTTAAAGGAAATTTGCAGTTTTGGTACAGTTTAAGAGATCCAACTTTCTTTCCAGATGTTTAGGGAGCGGCGCAAGAGTTGCAAGAGCGCCAGGAGCAGAGCATCGCTGCACAGGGTAATCAGGTATGACTTTAAAATTTAGAGGCACAGTCGTATATGTAATTTTGACCAACCCACATTTGGGAAATATGCTTCCTTGCAGAGCTACATTATGCTAAAGATTGACTCTTTGTTGTGCATTAAAGTCCCTCTGTGGTCACTGATTAAAACCCCTAAAAAAAAAAAAGCATACCTTTGCTTCAAAATTGGATATTTACATTTTTTTAAACAATGAAAATAATCCCTTTCTGCCTTAAAGGCTACACTGCAGATTTAAGAAAATCCTTGTTGCCTCTTTCTCCACCCCACTACCAATCCAATTTACCTCAAACTCAACTCAAACACTGTAAAACTGCTCAAATTGTAATGTTGGAGTAACTCAGCCGTACATGTTTGAACCAGAAAGAAGAATAACAGTGATACAGGACGCCGTACCCTGAAAGTTAACAGGATTGGCTGCCTGAGTCCATGTTTTTTTTGTAAATTATATTTAATTTAAAGGCAGAAATGCTCAACCCTGGCATTGACTACTTCATCTGCTCATGTTCTATCCTCTAACATAAAAAAAAAACATGATCAATGCAATAAAAGCAACATAAAGAACATTCCTAAGGTCAAAAGCTTTCATCTTTAAACACAAAGCCACATAGCAGTCACTTATTGCAGCATAAATTTACAACAGAAAACAGTAAAACTGGCTCGTTTTATGGGTGAATCTTCATTTTTACACTATGCATTTCTTCAAACACACTATTGTATAGCTTCTTATTGGTTTAGTCTGTGCAGCAAACAAACCTGCTCCCAGTCTTTATGCTAAACAAAGCTAACCTGCTGCCAGCCGTGGCATCGTATTAAGCATAAAGCAGCTGATCCTCTTATTAAACTCCCAGCAAGGAGGCAAATAAGGTTCTTAATGTGAAACTATTCTTTGAAAGACAAGGCTTCTTTTTTTTTTTTTTTTTAGGGCATCGCTGTGTACATCCTGTGTCATGTTTATGTGCACCTATTGCTCCTCGGCACAATGAGGATGTTAATTACAGCGCTCTGGTAGCATCATAAAAGCGCTTTGCGAGTCAAATATTTAGAACTCTTCAGCGGGTGTAACCAATAACAAAGGCGGCCTCGCGGTGCAGAGCCTGAGAAACAATTAATCTAGCACGGAAAGACGGATCTGGAAGCCTCCTCACCATCTGGCCGCCGCCAGTCACACATCCAACTTGATGGAGGTTGCCGACGCCTTCCAAGGCTGCCGCATCGCCGCCGAAGCTTAATTCATAATAATGAAGTCACGATGATTTCGCGGGGTGCAAATTGCCATGAAAGGGGCAGGTGTTGGATGGAGTACTAGCATGTATCACAGATGACAATGTCTTCTGCTCTGGGAATAATAAAGGCTGAATGAGCTCAGGTTTTCACAGAGATAATGTCATGGTTTTGTTGGAGCTGGGCACCAAATGACCCAGAGGTAACACAGCTTAAAACAGGGCCATGACTGAGCTAACTGCTTGACTGTGACCGCCGCCAAAACAGGTGTTTTGATCCCCGTGTGAGCTCAGTCTCCCTCTTTCAGTGCCTCCTAGTGGGCGAAGGGAGATTACACCAAGGGGGAGGCAAAATGGAAGGAGGGCGGAAATCACTGCATAGAAACATTGTTGTGGGGAAAAAAAAATGCAATGCAAATGAATGAAAGTCGACGCGAGGCGTAGATGCGTACTTGTTTAATGCAAGCTGCTGCATAGTCTGTGTCTGCCATGGTAATTTTCTTATATTCGCTCTATGTTCTTCTTTTTTCCTTCCCTTCCTTTCCTCACACCCACACTGTGGCAAATGGTTCCCCATAAATCTCACACACAAATCTCATCTCAGGGAAATGCAAGCCTTCTATTAAAAAAAAAGGGAACGAATGTCAGATGAATATGAGATGAATTTGCCCTATGAATAAAATTCACAGGCCCTAGGTGATTATTACCTCAGGTTTATCAGGAAACGACCGTATTACTCTATTTTATATCTTATAACAGCAAGCGAATATTTTTACATTCTCGCGCCGGAGGAATGCATGAGTCGAGGGAAATGTGCTGCAGCGGCGGGTCTGGCTGGGCAAACTTTGAGTACAGTGGTCCGGCTGTTCAAACAAGCCTTCAAACAGAAAGGGAATTAGACTGTCGAGTGAGACTGATAACTGCTGGAGGTGTCATAGTAACAGGAGGGAGCGTCGCGGACAGAATCCATCTGTGTTAATGTGCAATTTGCGCAGGCTTTCTCTTGTTATGGAGCGGGGGGCAGGCAATCCGCTCGATGCGTATCGATACGTACCCGGCAGCGTTTCGATCGAGGACGAGGAAAAACATTTGATTTCGGGGGCGTTGCGTGGCGGTCTCCCGTCTCCAGGCCTTTGATGTACAAATGTGCGTGCGTTTGTTATGCGCAGTCGAGTGAAGGTGCGAGCAGCCACATCTGTTCAAGCTAAAGAGAAATACATCCACAATGCATATGGAGTCGCTCCCCAGCTGGGAGTCGCGGAGGGGGGAACGAAATGCAGCCGAACATATGGCCCCGGTTTGACATTTTCCTCTCCGTGCGAACTCTTGCCGACTCCCTTCAAAATGTCACCGCGTGGTGACCCTGGGAGAACATGTGAACGGGCACGCGTGAAGGCAAACTGACCTACTTTGCCTCGCCAAACTGATAGAAAGCAGAATCTCAAGCGGTTGATTAATTGACGTGATTTTTGCACATTTCGCTGAAGAAGGCGTCGCTGCTGCAGCACCAGCTGACGGAATAAAGCCGTCTCACTAATCCGTCGTCGTGCAGCGCCTCTGCTTTTTTGCGTCACCTCGCCGTTGCTCGTTTCTAACACTTGTTCCTGCCCTCGCCGTTTGATGTTAAGTCTTGCGTGCTCGCTCGTAGATTGGAGCACGCCAGCGAGCTACAATGGCAGCTCCTGATGAATATTCAAACGTGAACTCGTAGGTTAGGGATGATCCACAGGTTAATAAGGGACAGGAAACTGCTCATTACATGCTGTGAAGTTGGATAACGCCTCAAGCAAGATGCTGAGATGAAAATACATGAACATGTATGCTGGGGCCTCCAGACGCCAGGCCCCATTCCACATTAGGAGAGAGTTCAAAGCTATCTGGGGTGTTATGTCATTATGAACCCTTTCATACTGCATTTCATCAGAACATCAAAGCAAACACAGTTCACTATCTGCATTCTACAATATGATCAGAACTTAATGCTCAAGAGGGAACATTAGAACAGATTTAACCACGGAGGCGTACGGCACGAACAACAAAATGTCACTGATTTGTTTTAGATACAACTTGCCTGAGCTGTAGCCGGCACAATGCGTCGTATCGTGTGGATTATATCAGCTGCTACTGTATTACATGGCACTGTATTAGATCAGATGATTGCAGGCAATGTAAGCATTGTGTTCTTCTATACTCTATACTAAGGGCTCAGATGTTTAAATCCAATCTTAGATGGCCTTTTCTGTGAGTAAATAGGCAATAATCTTCTTTTTGATGCACTGTGCTCCGCCGAGTTCACCCAATGCATTCCACCCCGTGCTATTTATAGTCTGAAATCTACTGAAGTCTCGCTGTCTGGACCGAGAAGCAGCAGGATCCAATTTTTTATTTTTTTTCCCCTCAAAAGCGAATTATAACATGGGGCCATAAATGCTGACAATATTGACCAACGGACGAGCGTGTTTTTTTTGAAAACTCTACGAGACCGGGGCATCTTTATGACTTTGGCCTCATCCTTTTTTTATGACGCCGTACGTTAAATTTACTACGCGGCTCCTCTCTATTTCCCGATCACATGTATTAATATCAGAGTCTGCCCGGCGCCTTGTTTTATTCCAGCTCGCAGACGCCATCTGACACAATACTTTAAAGACAATATACGAGACGTGCCAATAAAGCGGGCTGAAAATAAAGCGACTGGGGTTTACTGGGTTGTGCTGCACACATGGATTTTCTGTGGTTAAACACGCACTAGGGAAATCCTGAGCTTATGGAAAAATGAGTAAGCCAAACAGAGATATCAAACAAGCAGACAGCTGTTTGTATTGTATCTGGATTTATGTGTGCGCACATGTGAGTCCACGCTTTCCGTTGTTTTGCCGAAGCTCATGTTCTGATAAACCCTTAATAATTTCATGAAACTGAAAGCT
This sequence comes from Stegastes partitus, assembly GCF_000690725.1. NCBI lineage: Eukaryota > Metazoa > Chordata > Actinopteri > Pomacentridae > Stegastes > Stegastes partitus. The sequence continues at coordinate 15,000 of NW_007577934.1, forward strand.
CGCAGACAGGATCTCCTTCAGCATCATGCTAGGATTTAGGGGCTTCTTGTTGTACCTTGTTGCCTCCATAAGGCCCTTGTGTTGCTTCCTGCCTTTGCGGGACCAGGGTAAAGGTGGAGCTGTTGTGATGGTGGTGGTGGTGTTGGTGGTAGGTGGGTTTTGGCTGTCTGTCAAGGGGTCATCAATGCTCTCCATAGTGCAAGAGTGTCGAGGGGGACTCTTGTCGCGTCATAGAGCCTGAGGGGAGAGAGGGAGAGGGGAAGGCGGTATGGTTATCAAGCTCAAGGATGCAGAGGTTTATTATCAGTTTTTGTCTTTTTATTTTTTTTCCCCCCCACCTCCCCAATTTACACACAGTCACACCACCACCATCACCGCCACCACCTTTATCAAATCTGTCTCATTAATGTGCCTATTTGGATTTGTCTGAAGCCTGGAGAGCTATTTTGTGCTTGTGGATGTCAGAAGGAATCTGCTCTGTGTTGAATGTGCTCTCGTGTTAAATATAGGAGTGTGGGAGGAAAAAAACAGGGTCTGCAGGAGCCCACATGGAAGAAGAAAAGAAGGCCTGGTGTTGCTTCAGTAATTTGTTAAGAAATAAAAAGAAAAGAAAGATGACCATAAATAATTCAGAAATCATTTATTCATTCATAATTTATTATGCATGATTTGATGTTTAAACAACTCATCATTTGACGTAATAAACTGTTAAATGTCATGGTCTGTAATGTTCCTCAGCCCTGAGGGGACGGTAATGTTGGTCAGTCTGGGCACCACTTCTGTCAAGACTAAAGAGTCCCAATAACTACTGAATGGATTTTTCACTTTCTCTGACATTATATTGCAATTCTACAGAGACGTTAATGGTCCTCAGAGGATGGAAGTCTGCTAACTTCCATGAACCGCTGCCTTTTTTCCTGTAGCACCAGATTTTTTTTTCTTTCCTGAGATCGCACTGCAATTCATGGTCCTCGGAGGATGGCGCCCCGATGACATGCTGACATTGTCTTTGTCAGAGTTGAACATTTCCATGACAGCATATTGCAACTTTGGAGACATTTATGGTCCCCAGTGGATGGAACCTGCTAACTTTGGTGAACCACTGTCTTTTTTCCAGGAGCACCAGCAGCAGGTCAAAGATTTAACTTTTTTACGAATATTATATGGCGATTTTGAAGAGGTTTTCTTTGTCCCCAGAGATTGGAGCCTCTGGACTTTGTTGAACTACTGGCTTTTTTCTGTAGCACCAGCTGCAGCTTTTCCCTTTTTCTGAGATTCCACCCCAGTTTTGCAGCAACATTCATGTTCCCCAAAGAAAGGAGGCTGCAAACCTTGGTGAACTCCTGCCTTTTCTTCTGCACCAGGTCAAACTTTTCACTTTTCCTGAGATTACGTTGCGATTTTATACAAACGTTCATATTTTCTCGAGGACTGAACCTTTGGACTTTGGTAAACTGCTGCCTTTTTCCTGTAGCACCAGCAGCAATTCAAAGTTTGTTGTAGACACATTCATGGTCCTCAGAGGATATAGCCCCCAGACTTCGGCATTACACTTCCTTAAAGCACTATCATCATGTTAACATCTCTCCTGGTTCTACTTTGGCCGTAAAAGTAGATTAAATCACCGTACAGTAAGAACCAATTATCTCCAAAACTGGGGATTTCACATTTTTCAGACTGCAAGAAAATTATTTTCCTCTCTCCTACTCCTTGAGCGAAATAAACTATTGAAAACCCTCTGGGTGATTTGGCGAATGCATCAAAAAGAAGACTTTTATTCACTCTCAGTTCCTGGAAAGTAGATGTTTTGGAGAAAGTTGCTTTGCTGAGAGCTGAACTTTGCCATTTGTTTTGTCCGTGTGCTTTTGTTGTCTGCATGCCAGAATAAACCTGCTTCTCATACTGCAAACACAAGCCAGCTATCAGTGCCTGCTTTATAAACTTAATTGCCTTATTTTACCGCGTGGAAGTGCCCGAAGCTCTGGAACTGAGCGGTGTTGACACTCGAGCTGAAACACGACAGCAACTCTTTCACTGGATAGCAGAGGCTTTGACTTTAAGCAACACTGCTCACTTAGTAGATCAATCCCACAAGCTCCTGGGCTGTTGATAAGAACTTAGAAAGACAGGCTTTCTGCTTTCTTCATGTCAGTTCCTCTCGCCTCTCTCTCTCTGCTAACGGTCACAACATCTTTCCAAGCTTCTCAAAATGGAGGACTTGGTTTTTTCCAAGCCAAGGCGATGTGCTGACTTGGCTCCCTCCAGAAAGAAGCTGGCAGACAGACCTAATGGTTAGCAGCAACAGGGTTTCTTTCTCTTTCTCCCTTTTCTCTGGGCCTGTCTGGGGTGGCCAAGCAGCTGTCTTCTTAGTGGTGATTCTGTTCAACCCACTGTTGGATGTGCCTGGAGGGCCCAGAGGGATCAATTACCAAGGCCGGTACCGACCCACAACCATAGGGGGGGAAAGGCATGGTGATAGTGGGGGCGATCCCATCAGGCCCAGCCTGAGCTGGATCCACAGAGAGATGGAGAAGAAGCAGCAGAGAGAAAACGGTGGAAGAGGGGATGAGGGAACTGTGGGGGAGGCCCTCAGCTCGTACTTACAAACCCCAATCGAAGGAGCTTTTTCATACTCGGTCGAATACACGCTGTCACTGGCAGAAGTGTAAATGCGTAAATACTCTGGAAGCTTACAGAGACACAGACTGGCCTGGGGATTGTCTGGTGCAAACTGAGCCCTTTGTAGAAAGAGATGTTCATGTGGGGGCAAAGCAGCCTTCGTCTGCATGCACACATGTGAGCACAGAGGAGCTACAACGGGTAGAATATGCACATGCCTGAGCTCATGTTATCAAATACGTTAATATTCTTCCCTCACTTGTGGAGGCTGCAGCATGGACTCCGTCCTCCTCTTTCTCTGTATTTTCTTCTCTTGTGGCAGCAGTGAAAAAGCCTTGATTACAGTAATCACAGTCTTTCGCTCAGTAGGTGCCACTTCTGCTCGTAGCACTTTGTTCGCAGCCTAAATGCCCCAATCAGGGTCGACCCAATGGAACACATGATTAAGACCTAGTTAGACATCTCAGGACTTTTTTTTTTTTTCTCGATGTTTCACCTGTTTTTGAACTTGTCTTCCCCACTTTGACTCACTGTTTGCTTCGTCAATGTCAGAAGACAGGATGCTCTTTTCTGTGACTTGCACTGTAATAATCCCTCGACAATATTGGCTGTAGTCTATTAGGGTACTATGTAAACAGCAGGGTCTTTAAAAAAAAAAGGTCTGACAGCTTTTTCTGGCGGTTTCATTTTTGAGCTATTATAAATTGGTGAAAGAAAAACTACTTCCCAAAGTAACGTCCTTTTCTATTAACTTAACGGGCACTGGAGGACTTAACAAGAGGCACTGTTTGATGTGAACTGCCTGAGAATGACTTAACGCTTTATGAAGCTTTACCTCTGACTGGCTCAAATCTCTTTCTCTGTCTTTCAGTCACACTGCTCTTTTCTTCCCTCGCGCTGCTCCTCTGCCTCCTTTTTTTTTTTTTTCAATTCTCGCCGAGCTCCCTGCATCGACACATGCGGGGAGAGATAGCTCCTCGCGCCGTTTCATCTGCCAGTCTAAAATGGTGGAGGGCACAACGCAGAGCATCCTCCTCTCTGGAGAGAGACAGCAGTAAGCCTTTCACCGAGAGAAGGAGGTATAGGAGATGACTGCTGAGACTACATATCGCTTTGCTAAAAAGAGAGTGCCTTGCAAAGGAAGCAAACGCGGCGTTTGACTGCTCTAACTGTGCGATAACATGTATATTCAAATCATTTAGTATCACAGAGTGCGGAGAGTATTGTGGGAGTGACAAATTAACCCCTAGCTGCTGCATTAGGGGGTGTTTGTTTTTTTGCTGGTTGTTTTTTTTTTTCCAGCTGATCTTGCCGGGCACAAATGAAAAATACCATCAGGTTGCTTTGACTATTTCATCTTTTTAGACATCCTATTAATCTGTTTTCAAGTGTTTTGAACATCCACTTAATTAAATTCAGATGGTCAGATTCAATATTTTGCTGTAGATATGACTGTCAAGCTCTCCGTTCTGGCACAACACGGTTTACGGTGAAAAAAAAAAGAGGTTCTTAGTGTAAACAAAAGCGAAAACACTACATTAAATAATAAAAAATGCCTCCTCTTCAGCAGACATTTCAACATATCCTGCTAAAACGAGAACCCTGTACGGTCTTGTTAAATATTAACGTGATGGCTACATACATGATATCATGCGAAAAACACTGAGACTAAAGCTGCATGTCACAGGCTAAAAGCCCCGACTAGCTGTTGATCCATGTAGAAGACATGGAAATGAAAGAGCGCCATTGTTCCCGCGCTGTGTAGAAGTAGCTAACAATAGCGATGTACTGGTGTATTGTAAATAAAAATGTAATTAAAATTTCATTACTTCCAACGTGGATGGGTTGGATGTTTATGATAGAATAACATATTTCCACTGCAGCCTAAGGGTTAGATTTATACTTTAATTGGTTTGTATTTTCACTGTGAATCATTTCAACTTGAGAGAATAGATTTGACGATAAAAATCAACTGATGCGTTGTCAAACAGGAGCTGCTATATTGCTTTTCTAATTTCTAATATGGTTGCATGTCAGCTCTGGCGTTGTGAATGCTTCAGAGCTGAACAGGTATTGTTCTAACGTAACCTGAATAATGCAGTTAGCTGCTGACATGCCATTGGCCTTTGGAAAGAAAACACGAAGTTCCGACTAAACGCTTGAGGCTACACCAAACTAACGCATTTTCTTTTTTTAAAACAAATGCCTTTTGCTACGTTTACAACTAGCGCCCAGTTTTACTCATTCACGCCCCCAAAAATGGAGATTTTTGGAAACTCTCATGTCCTATCAGTCACTGGTGACTTCCTCCTTGATTATTGAGGCTATCATGTGACAACAACCTCCAATCGATGTTTTCTGCCGCTGTTACCTCCTTGGAGTCGTGATACTTTCAGTCGTCTTTCCACCTTATCATCAATCCAAGCAAAGAATCCTCTTAGTATTTTCAACAACCAAGCAACAAATGCAATACTTTCTATTCATACAGGCATGTGTGTGCTCTGAGTATGTGAATTTATTTCTGAAATGGTGCAAAAACCCTTGTGGACCATATTGGACCGTATATAAAATAGGCACCGTAACGTCACCCATTGGATTGTGGGCTGCTGTTCTGAAGTCTGGCATTTGGTCATCTTAATCTTTCGAAACCAAACCTGATTGAGGGCTTGAGGACACTATGCACAACAATACAGGAGTGACCTACTTCTCGCTATGCCTGCTTTATTGTCTAAATCAGGGGTGTCCAATCCTGGTCCTCGAGAGCCCCTATCCTGCATGTTTTAGATGTTTCCCTCTTCCAAAACACCTGATTCAAATGATCAGCTCATCATCAAGCTCTGCAGAAGCCTGATAACCATCCTGATCATGTGAATCAGGTGTGCTGGAAGAGAGAAACATCTAAAACATGCTGGATAGGGGCTCTCGAGGACCAGGATTGGTCTAAATGGTACCACAATATACAAAATAACACCATACTGGATTCACTAAGTCTTGACTCTAGCAACTGAGACCAAAAACTTGTTAGAAAGATGTTTACTGAGGTGACAAATCAAGAGAGAAGTTGAGCCATTTTCTCAAAGACTTCTATATGATCTGACTCATTTTTGCCACCAGAAGAGTCGCCCCCTGCTGACAGAAAGAAGATTTAAGGAAGTTCATTTTTCAAAACCTACGTCTTACAGTTTGTAGATCAGGTCTACCCTCTGGGTGGTAATCATTTTAAAATGCGGCTAGAAGCTTGAGCTATCTCTCTAATTATAGCCACGTAAACACCACTTCAACATTTGCGAGATCCAGAGCCTGACAAGTGCAGTTATGAGCAACAATTGGACATTTGCTGTTCAGGGGGGCACGACCTGGTGAATCATTTGCTAGCTGTTTGGTATAAAAGTAATGTTGTGACAGATCTTTCTCACCACTGTTGCTGTAGGTGATTATTTACATCCACAAGGGCTGAGTTATATATTTTTAGAACAACAGTGTGATGAACGTGTGGTCGAGTCTCACATTATGTCGTTTCATTAATGCCGTCAAGCGAACCCCCGGGGTGCTCATTTTACAGTCTCGGAGCTCGATATGTTCATTTAAGGAATTTCATCTTGCGTTGGGTCAATCCTTCAGAGGAGAGACTTGTCACCGTATCAGCCAGGAGCCTGAAATAAATGACTCGTTCCAGCTTCACAAGTCCACCTCGACTTGATGTGCGTCCTTTTCGGCGCTACTAAAAGTAACCTCAGTCAAAACGTCACTGTCAACAATCAGCGACGTACATATCAATCTTCATATGTTTCATCTGGAGCCGGCCTTGGAGAAATCCATATTGTATTTTTTTTTTTTATTGACAGGAATGACTGTGTACTCCTCACAGCAGGGTCAGACTATGATAGATGCATGGAGGGAGATAGGGGATGGGGGGAGGGAGGTAAGGAGAAGATGTGAGGGGGAAAAAAAACATGGCAAGTGAAAGTGAAAAGAGTCTTAGAAGGACTCAAGTTGACAGAAAAGTATGCAAAGAAGTTATTTTTTACGCAGTGGCCGCTGATATGAGTGACATTCTGTAGGCTGAGGGAGGATGCAGCACATCTAATCCGTCTGGCGCCTCACGCTGAGCTGTGTTGCCAAATAAAGGTAGGGAAGAGGTCAGCGGCGTGAGGAGAGGTCAGTGTTGTCATCCCGAACAACAATCTCCCTCTGTTTGACAGAGAAAACACAAACTCACAAACATTTGACCAACACACACAAACTGCTTCCTGACATTTGTCCAAAATAGCCCTTTATGGGGCTATGGGGGCTGAGTCAGATTGACTTGGCTTAGTCAAATGCCCCCAGGGATATGTCTGTTTGTCTGCATTGATGTTTTCGCACAAACACCTGACAGACAGGTCGGACATGCTCACTGGACTGTGCACAGCCAACAGTCATCCTCGGGCAGTATCGGGGTGACTGCAGTTTGGGTTTAACCTTGAAAAGCCTTAGGGAAGGGGCGCTTTTGTTCAACGCTAACCAGAGGGAGATTGAGCAGTAAATAGTTTGTTTTGTTTTTGTGGCTTATTCTCCCTTGGGCCTGCAGATAACAAGAGGTTTAGGTAATTTTCGCTCAGGGAGAACTGGCCTCTAAACTTCAACGCATCGGGGCAATTTTTAGTCTGGATGACTGTGATCCTGAATCCTCCTCGACCCGCACGAGATTGAAGGCGAGGCAGCGGCGGCCGCATTAGGCCAGTCCATCCATCAAATAAATGAATATTTTAAGACGAATTTTAAACAATGACCCCAGTCTGCTTGTTGCCAGTTATTAGACTCTCTGACAGTGAAAGCTGCTTAAACAGAAACACACACATCCACACACACACACAAACACACACATGGACTGGCACAGATGAGTGCGCATAGCTGTCCAGCCATTTGACTAGCTGTCACCAAGTTTAAAGGAGCCAATGAAGCAGGCAAGAAATACCTGTCACATCCTGCATATTGTCAGCATAAGCCGATGAGAGCTACATTGACTGACATCCTAAGCAGGATGTGAAATGTACATGTAGGCCAAGGCGTGCTGGGCCACCGTTTGCAAGAAAGCGGGGACACATATTCGCTATTCTGGATGTGGGAAGACTGGAAAACACAGAGCGACGCTCACCAGTGAGAGCATGTGTAATAAATGCAGTGGATCTGTCAGCCTTCGAACATACAGTGCTGATAAAAATAGTCTTCTTTCATTGCGCTTCAACACTGAATCATGGTTAATATAATTTTTACTAAAAATTTACCAAACAAAAGGGCTTCTAAAGGATTTCTAAGTAATGATTCAAAATACAAATTGTAGAATAACTGATTGCATTCACCCCCTTCTCATCAGTATTTAACAGATGGACCTTTGGACACAGTTACAGCATTGATACTGAGTGGATAGGTCTCAGTTATCCCTGCACATCTGGACACTGTAATTTAATCCGGTTGTTCTTTACAAAACTGTTCATGTTATGTCATGTAGCTGCAAATTGTCAATTGGATTGAGGTCTGGGCTCTGACTCAGCCAAACCAGAACCATCACCTTGTTGGCCATTTCTGCTTTGTCTTTAGCTTTCTTGCAAACTACATCTGGTTGCCTCACATGATTTCCTTATACTTTTCTGCAAGAACAAACTGTAGAAGATCAGACGACAAGCATCTCTGAGGACAAAACAAATGCCACATAGAGAGACTCTTTTTACCCTCTACCTCTACAAGCCTTTCAGGGCCTGCTGTCTAGAGAAACCCCCACATCATGATGCTGCCACCACCAGTGTGTTTGTGATGATGTGCAGTGTTTGGTGTCTAACAGCTCAGTTTTGGTCTCAAAGTATTTTATAATAACATGACTAGAGATTTACTGCACTGAACTGATTTCAGTTCCACTAATTGTGCGACTTCTAGCCCCAGTTGGCTGCAGCCGTGTTGAATCAGGTGAGTCTCTTTAATGTCAACGAACACTGATGCTGTCACTAATTGTGCATTTTGTATTTTTTAATTGATTAGCATTACTTTGTAGAAATCTGTTTTTCCCTTGAAAGAGTCTTTAAACACATTAAATTGACCATGAATCAGTGTTTAGGAAGCAGTAAAAGGAGAAATCTCCAGTGGAGGTGAATACCTCTTACAGGCACTGTATTTGCATACTCAACACACACTACATCTGTCAAAATTAATAAATGGATCCAGCTACAGTGTGCTTGCGATGAGTGTGTGTGGGCTATCTGCCTGCCCAGATAACAAATTACATTGTAGGTGGAACATGTAACGGCTGTCACCACGGTCTCCGCGACCAGGTTCATGCTCAGGTTTGTGTCAGAGCACCGAGAGACACACATGACTCACGACGCAGTAAGAGGCAGCAGCCGACTGATAGCAAAGCGTATCACCTCAGTTCGGCATTCAGTGTGCGTTTCCGCCGTGTGTTTAAGTGTGTTTGTTTTTCAGCGAACGAAGGCATAAACAAGTTAGTCAGCTGATGACTAAATCATGACAGATGCATTAATGATGCCCCACCGGTCCTCAGTGCTCACCCATTGACATTCACAGATAGGGCAGCTGTGTTGTGTGTGCGCCTTGCGTAACATGTTTCTCAACTGAGGCCACTTTAATTGCTGCAGTATAGGCAAACAGCAGAGCAACAGTGCCTGCGTCTCTTGCAAAGTGGGCGTCTGGGTGAACGCCGTGGGAAGACGGCGCTCGTCGGGCGAGGAGGAGATGGGGTGGAGTAGCAGGTGAAGTGGAGAGGAGGAGGCTGGGAGAGCTCGATATAGGGTGTGGAGGACGGGCGGGCGGATGAATGGGGCGGCGTGTGAGCCAATACAAGCGGTGGCTCCCCATCTGCTGCCATCATTAACATTAGGAACGCACCTAATTCGAGCTAATTGCTGGCAACGAGGAAGTAAACAAAGCGCGCGGAGTTTGTGGAGACGAGCTGGAGACGAGGAGGGCGGGAAACATTTGCGGGAGGTTTGTGAAGTGAATGCTAACTGGGTTTTCTGCAGTGCACTCGTGGCTGACGATGTACGAGCTGGCACCAAGCACGGCGTAGCAACAGCCGGAGATGCTGCTCAAAGGTGCACCGAAGAGCTTGAAAGGTCATGTGAGGCAGGACAACACTGAAGCTCAACAGTGGTCAAAGATGGCAAAATAAAATTACAGTAAGATGTTTAATTCTGTATTTTTGTAATAAAAATAGACGAATTGTTTAGGTTTTACAAAATACGCCTTTAAAATACTGTTTCACTCTGACCAACATGGTGTCAAGTCACAGTGTACAGCTGTTTTCAATTTATATATCTAGACTACCTGCCCAGCACCAAACAGAAAACAAACAAACATCAGTATTAAGCTGTTGAACATACTGCAGTAGAGCAGCTCAGGAATCACAGTTTTTCTGTAGGATGTGGTGGAGACCAAAACTGAGCAAAAAGAAGAAACAATATTGGACTTGGTCTTAGCATGTGGTCAGAAAAACAAATCCAAATGAATGTTGCGTGTGTCTGCTCTTTGTGTAAATATATCCCCAAAAAATCACATCATGTTGTTTTGTTTAACCCTTTGAACCCCAAGCAGTTTCTGGGTCATTCTTGGTCACATTTTTATTCACTGTGGGCTCATTTTTCATTGCAAAATTATGTCCTGCGCCTCTATGGAAACAGCACAACCATGGCTAGAAGTAGAGAGAACTCAGAAATGTCTTCTGTGAAGTATTATTAAAGTTATAATGCCATAGAACATAAAAGTAAATTAAAATGATTTAATTTACAAAAGTTGTACAACATTTTCTCAAGTACCTGCAGGCGGTATTAATACTGGAAAAACAAATAGTGACTCTACATATTATAAGTATTTGTACTTATGTCTGCAGCCTGCAGTTTAGTGCAGTTCAGCTGAATCTTTGACCCCTGGCTATTGGTCACAGCGGAGTCACTGATGCTGCACCGTGGCACCAAGAAGAACAGATGTTTTTCTTAGTTTTTTATAGAATATGTTTAATCTTTAAAATTAGACATCACACACTTTTCTATGAAATATCATCATTTTAAGAACAGATTTCATTACAGGTGATTAGTTCAATGACAAATTATGACGAAGTTTCAGTCTTCGATGAATTCTGTAATTTGGGGGATTTGTTTTAAAAATAACACACCTTTCAAATTCGTGGGTTTTGCGGCTCAGAGGGTTAAGAAGTCATGATTAGGTGACCAGGCTGAGAGGGAATGAAATACGATGACATGTGTGACGCAGAAAACATCCATTTAGTCTATCTGTGACAATTTTAGTGTAACTACTCGCACAAGTACAGACCAATCATACAATTGGGCGATATCTTTGCAGGTATATTTATGTAAACGTTGATAATATCAGCCACTCTGAGCTGCAGGTCGTGTCACACCATGAAAAATCCGATTGAACCTGAACGTATAGAACTGAAAAGGTGCATTTAATAGCACAGAGCACACAATGTTTCTTTCATCTTTTAAAGGGTTCATTTTCTCGCGTTAAGCGGTTTGACTAACAGGCTTACATGACATTGTTTTTGCATGTATATATATATTAAAACTATAAAAGAACAATTCCTGTGAAATTTGAGATTTCAGTTTCGTCCTGTTTGAGCTCAGCCTCCGTGTACACACTGTCAAATGGCCGCAATTTAATACTCAACAACAAAATATAGTTTGCAATTGCAGTCGAACACACTGCTGTAAAACTGTTTGAATCAGAGCTTTGATCCTTCACAGTGGCTCGGCTTTTTAAAATGGGTTCTACACAGGAAAACTGCTTCCTTAAATTCCTTAAAAACTCATCCCTGTGTATGAAAGTTATATATTATGATGTTTTTAAAATAAAGAGAATCCTTTCCTGATTACAAATGGCTTTGGTGTACCACTTTCTTTCCCCATCGCTGGGTTGCTGCTCAAGCACACCAGCTCGCCTACGACTCTGCTCAAATACTGTAACGCTATTTTGCACCACGCAAGTTGCAGGACTGGAGTAGTTTAGCCATACATGTTTAAACTGGAAACCAGTTCTTCAAAAAGGAGGATGATGATGCAGAAGGTCATTGCAAGAAGACTTTAGGTTTTGTTACATATGAAGTTGGATTTGATACGCTGCAGGAAATGCTCAGCCATGGCATCGTACCATCGACCGTACCATATGGACATGATATTGAGATTTAAAAAAATAAATAAATTAAAAAAAGAGATTTGTTGTAATGCAATCTTTCCTTATTTTGGGTTTACATCGCAACTGGCTTTCTGTCTGCAGGTCTGTGTGTGGCTGGCGTAACCTCAGGGACCGAAAGAGAGCCTGAACTCACCGTGGTGGTTTTGACTCGGCCTCCGGGCTGTGTACAAGTCCATCCAGATTTATTGACTAACAGGTCACAGCCTTCGTCCTCCAAACATGGCACCATCTCACACCACTGCTTTTTCCGAACAATGCCAGCTGCAGAGGAGACGGAAAGAAAGATCAGAAAGGTGAGGAGTAGTGGAGGTGGAGGGGAAGAGGGAGAAAAAAAAAAAAAACAGGAAGAAATAAACAGATAGAGAGACATGATAGAGCGAAGTGGATGCAGAGATGTAACGATTAAAATAGAGAGAGTGGGTTGGGGGGATGACAGATGGAGGAAGACAGATATGGGCAGAGATATAACACGATTGAAAAATTATGGAAAAAGGGAGACGTGGGGGGGTGAAAAAAAAATGTAGCAATACATATAAATGCATTGAAAAAAGATGAAGAGATGCAGAAGGGGTGGGTTGAAAGAGAGACAAGATATGCAGGTAGATGAAGAGCAATGAAGTAAAGAGACAATTGAGAGGTACGAGAGCAGGGGATGACAGTGAGAGATGAGGGAAAGATGGAGGGGAATCAGACAGATGGAGAGAAATGGAGGGAGCTGTGATCAGTCAGGTAAATAAAATCAAACATCACAGAAGATATTTAGGAGGTTTTTACACCACTCTGCAACGTTTCAAGCAGGATGGAATATTTTGTAAGCCCTGCACATTAAGTTTCTACCACCAGGGATACAAAAAAAAAAAAAAAAAATCTGTCAAATACAGCTTCAACAAACTGGGACATTCAGTGCATTCCACAAGATTTTTTGTCACAACTACATGCTGTGATTTGTTCATCTTTTCCGTACTGTTTGTCTCAGCCTGTTCTGCTTTACTGCAGTTAGTGAGTTTCCCAGAGAAAGCCTCCGGGTTCAACGGATTCCATTCGCCGATACACTAAAACATGACGACACCGCAGATAAATATCTAAACGTTATAGCTGCAATGCAATCTAACGTTTTTCGGTTTTATTCCGGCGGATAACGTGTTGTTGTGTCACTGCTCCTTGTTTTTGTTCTCGCTGCCAACCGCCGTCGTCGTCGGCGTTCGGAGGATGCACATCGACACGTAATTCCTCCACCTGCTTTTTTTGCGAGAGTAGTTTTATTCTCGAGGCCGCGGTAGATCTTTGTCTCACTGCAGGCTTTGTGCTCAGAATGAAAGCCTACCGCTGCGTCCAAAGTATTGAACCTGATATCATAGCGGCCTTGTCTTAGTCTGGCTAGAAGTCTGCAGTGATGAGAGAAATAGCTGCGTCATCAAAGGGTTGAGGTGTTTTAGAACAAAGTTAGCAATTGGCTAGAACAAAAACGAGCATAGAGGTCAAATGCTTTATGTAAATAAGGTGTATACAAGCAAATTAGTGGCAATTTAAAGGGAAAACCCGTACACTTGGACCCCTATGGTGGAATGTGGTGGCTCGGTTGTGGTATAAGGAGCATTTTGTGACATGATTTGAGCCCACCTTAGAGGGAAGAGTCACTGCAAATCAATACAAACCTGAACCTATGATGAAACATGTCTATCCTGATGGGAGTGGTCTCCTCCAGGATGACAGCACCCCCACCCACAGGGCCTGAGAGGTTATCGAATGAGTGTGACAATGACATGAATCATGTGCTACGGCCTTCACAGTCACTAGATCCCAACTTACTTGAACACCTATTGGAGATTTTGGACCAACATGTTAGATTCCAATCTCAAAAAATGGTGTTCCATCCCTCCAGCAGGGTTCAGGGTCAATGCACCTTGGCATTGACGCTCTTCTGGTGGAACAGCGCCTTACTAAGACACTCTATGTTGGGTTTTCCTTTAAATTGTCATTTGTTTCTACATATGTTTAAGGATGAAAAGGAAGAATCTACGGCTGGACCCGAATAGCCGTCTATTCGTTCACTGTGCTACAATCGGGATATCAATTTTGATCTCTGAATATTGCACCCCCCCCACTGCCACCGCCGCCACTAATGACGGATACAGTACTGTGACTATCTGACCGAATGTGCTCAGCACCCCCCGGCCGTCACTGCCGAAACGGTGCTGTGGCTATACACCTAAACTGGTGTTAGTAGCCAAATGCCTACTTCCAGCATCCCCCCCACCCCCATTTGTGAATATTCGTCACTTATTGGGCCGAATATCCAAAGAACAGAAACTGCTCTTTGGACCAGCCCTAGAAGAATCATGAGCAAAAGTTGAGATATAAAGCTAAGTGGCATCAATCGTGCTCTGAATAACTTCTACCATCACTATGTTTTGCATGAAAAAAATACAGTCGCAATATTAGATTTCATGTAATTAATACTCGTAAATAAGAGTGCTTTGGAACATGACAGCTGGTGTCAGTAAGGGGCTACTCGAGATCATTGGAATAAGTGTAAATCATCCATCTTATCCCTCCTAAGGTATCGGCACTGTTTTCACTATCCTCCATTGCAACGGCAGTCAATCAGTTATAGAGAATCAGACATGACATATGTGGTTAACCGTCTCCACGAGAGGCGATGCGGCAGAATGAATCATCAATAAGCGCGGCCGAAGGATCAGAAATTTACATTAAACCTGCGGCTTTGGTAAAAAAAGAAGCGCCTGGATGATAACACACCTGCACCAGACGGCACAATAACAGCCAGAAATGAAGGCATAACTCAAGATATGAAAACAATTTTCGAGCTACTTCTACGACTACCGGAGGTACCCCCGCGGAGATCTCGGTGTAAACAAACATTATTTTTGTAAACAAATATCATTGTTGTTCCACAATAGCTCGACAGGGTTGTTTTTTTTTAGGAATCGTGGTGCGAGAGAGAGAAAGAAAAAGAGGAATTTGCAGGTCATTATAACTGAACGTGGTGTCATGAGATGCTTTTTTTTATTTTAGGTATAATAAGAACCCTCTCTGAAGATAAGGGATCTAATGACAGCTTTGTGTCTCGCAATCTTTCGCAATCAGCAACTGACAATATGGTATTAAAGGATAAAATCCGAGCCACACATGTCTACCTGGATATGCAAATCAGAGAGACAAAAAGATGAACCGAGATAGAGGGAGGAAAGGATGAAGACAAAGTAGAGGACAAGCATATCTAGATAACATTCTTGACCATTACAGGATATGTGCGAGATAAAGGGAGAAGGATACATAAATTCACGCTCATATTCGTATGCATTTATGGATGGAAAATAGCATTCTTTAATGGATAACAGTGAAACCTTGAATGAATTATAGGCCGCGCATATATCATATTCTTCCTTGGCTCTCTTATAAAACATGTGGGAATTGTGCTCACTTCCATATCTATAAATTTGCTCTAAGGGCACCTTCAGTAGCTGTCATAACCCCGCATGTAGATCATCAGCGAGCACTGTACTCAATGCTAATATCTGTTCACCATAAACAATATCTATATAGCGATCAATCTATGAAATATGTATCAAGCACTACATGGCTAAATTATGCAAGTGCCACGGACACTGTGTCAGCACGGCACAGAAAGAAAAAAAAGTGAGCTTCAAATTGTAAAGCATTATTATTGTTGAGTGCATTTTGCTGACGTGCAACTTGAGGTTGAATTACTTAGCGCCACCGCCTCAAGGCTAGCCGCACACAAACAATATAAACCGTGTTTAACTTGAATATTTTTTTACCTCAGGGACAAAGTTGCACAAGGGGGAGGAAGAAAGCAATTTCAAACAACTCAAAAAAATATGAAAACCATTAAAAGTTGTCAGCATACATACATAACTACGTTCCCTCGCCGCTTTCCGGGCAGACGCGGTTCAAAACTTACTGCCGGAGTTTACCCATTAAACAGTCGGCTGGCTATCCCATCTCTAGACATCCGGGAAGCGTCTTGTCTGATCAGGTTGTTAGCTCCGGTGTGTTCCTCCTCACAGCCCCTCTTCACTTTGCATCCCAAAGGGGCTCGTGTAAAAACAAAGCGCTTGTCATACCATTGAATGGCGCCCTGCACATTTCTGATGTCTCGAATGGATGTCTGAGAAAATGTTGGTAACTTTCCTAAAAAAACCACCGAGTATGTAGGTGTATGAGAAAATCCAGGATTCTCTCCCACAAAGACTCATTTTTATCCTCTTTTACACGATTGCCTTCATCGCCGATTACATCTACAAAAGAGGAAAACACAAAGAAGACATTCGAGTCGAGCTTGTCCAAAGGTTTCTGCTGTTATTCCCATTTGAGCAATTACTGCATCTTGGCTTGTCATTCTGCCTTTGAGGGTTTAAAGAAAAAACAAAACAAAGAAGGTGTAAAAAGTACCATTGGACATGATTAGACAAACGCTTGAAGAAGACCGTGGCCTTAACATCGTCTCTAAGTAGCTTTTTTTTTCTCCAGCTGTTCCTCAGGGAAACATTTTATTCCCTCTGTTGTTCTACATTTACACAAATGACATGTACTGGAACAGCAGCGATCTCTCCATAATGCAGATTGATAATGTTAAGCTGGTTGCCAGCTGGGTGCAAACAGACCTTACCATTGTGAGAAAAAAACTTGAACTAGTAAAATAAGTTCCTTTTCGATGCAGTGCCTGCAGACAAATGCTCTAAATGTACTCAAGTATTCAACAAAAATACCAATAGATGTAATATTCCTCTGTGGAAAAGGAAGTACAACTCGGTCTCAGAAGCTAATATTGTCCACATATAGCAGAAATTATGTTTTGACCACTCTACCATGCAAT